>NC_132943.1:3790000-4017500 GCF_034638445.1 Ciconia boyciana | reverse complement strand
CATAGCAGATTTGGCTTCCTTCTAACCAGCACAGAATGAATACAGAAGAGCTTGGATCTGTCACCAGGCGCTCAAAAACACATACCTAAACATGTGGGAGCTGCTAAAAACACCAGTTCTAAGCCCAATAAATCGAACCCTGCAGAGGATAGAAAATCCATTTTGCAACGCATTTCAAGAGGTTAGACAGGATCAAAACCTGACCATTAAATATTTTTAACAAAGACTGGTCTGGAAAAATGGGTTAGGTTGAGTAAAACACTTTATTTCAATTTGGTGGGGTTTACTATGCTTTAAAAAAAATTAAAATATATTTTTTGTGGAAAATCACTTAAAAATAAAAATGTAAAAGTTTTCTTTAAAAACTTGTGATTTCTTCCACTGATTTTCTTCACAAGAGTATGTTGGTAAAGACATATGATTTCTTGAAAGAGAACTTCTACTTTGATAGAAATTTATTTTCTGACAGAAAAAAGCTTGTATTCATTTTTTCCTGACCGGCTCTGCTGACAGTTCCCACTGGTGGCTCAGGCACTAACACGGGGCACCCTGCAGAGATCGGGGCTCCCCCAGGGTGTTGGGGAGCCCCGAGGAGCCCCAGAGCAGGAAAGGGGCTCTGCCAGCAGCCCCGTGCTGGAGGAAGAAAATGATTAAGCAAAGGTTGATGACTATCGGTTAAGAAAACATAAAACTGACAACCCAACGATCCTTCAGGAAGGAAACAGCAAAAAAGATGCCATTATAACTGCAAGGAAGAGCCTGAAGGCAACATTTCAACCATAACAGGACGGCTCGTAGAAATTAATAACAACTTCCCATTTACAAGCTTTTCCTTTGTTTTTGCAATAGAACCATTCCCAAGGTACAACTGGTTTCAGACGATAATTACCTTGACAGGTGCTGTATTGAATTCCTCATTTCTTCCTATTTCTCCCATGTTTGTAACAGGAAGCATCGGATTAATGTTACAAAACTGGTGCTGACTGCACCTTTTTTTCCTGCTGAGTGTGTTTGTTTTCTCACCTTAAATGCTGGCTCTCACCACGCTGTGAGCATTGCCTGGTTTCTTATTCCATACCTCTCTGCAAGACTTTACAGGCTTCATATATAAATTACAATTCCCCTTTATTAATCTAATTGATCATTTGGTTCCAAATGCATATGCAAGATCTTTTGAAACCTTTTAGACCCCTGTGGTTCAATATCAATCTCAAAATATTAAAAGCATCTTGTGGAAAATTAGAAAGCAGATGAGACACTTTGGGACTGGAGATGCTGTAGAAACTGAAACTTTTAAAGCAGCATTGACACAATTATTGAACGCTGTCATTGCTCAAAAGGGCTTTTTATTTTATTGGTTCTTCCGTAATTGTTTCGTACTTTTACTCTATCTGCGCAATGTGGATGCCAGGAATTCAACTTAAATGAGAAACAATGTTTAGATGAAACCAAATGAAGCCCTACACCTTCGAGGGTGGTTTTTTTTTTCCCAATCTTCTTTTTCATGCCCATTTACCAGGCCCAGGTATTGTGCTACCTGAACTTCTTGGAGCATTCTTGTCATCTGAGAACAAAGTATTTTGGAAGTACAAGCTGTCATTCCCATTTGATGAAAAAGCCTTTGAAAAACACAACACACACAAAAAATGGAATACAGCTCTCTCCGGCATGGATCGCTTCACTAATTTCTATTTGCTTACACAACTTTTCCCTAAATGTGAAGGATTTTGGGGAAGGGTTATTTCTCATGGTGACTCTGTTGCTCTTTGGGAAGCCACCCTCGTTGGGAAAGAGAAGACTGCATTCGGCACCATACAGCATGCAGAGTCATGACTGCAGGTGGCATGATTGTTCCAATTGAATTAATGTAACAAACACTGTTAGTCGGATTCCTTGCAAGGATAGTAGCTGTTGCCTCAAGAAAAGTAAGGGAAAATATTCCTCTGCTTCTGCTCCTTTTCTTAGCTCTTATCAAAGCGCACACTGGAAAGGGAAATGAGTTGAAAGGAATCAAAACAACCACGCCGCCCATTCTCATGGAAGAAAGCAAGAATAACACTCGATCAATAACACAAGGAATTTTGTTCCACCCATAAGAGGCGGTTGTTGAATTCGAAACACCTTCATAGTGTCTTACTGAAATATTTAGTGTTATAAAGTGCCATGAAGCAACATGAAGTTTAAATTAATGTGGAGCAGCTTGAAGTACCAGGGTATTTTGAGAAAAAAGGGGTAACGGTCTAATTAGTCTAACTTAGAATTTTCAGCCAACTTTTAGAGGCAGATTTTAAATATTTAAATTTTTTCAGTGGAGTTAGGAGACTTTTACAGTACATAACAATAGTAAATACAACATTGCAAGTGAATTATTAGGAGAATCAAGCAAAATAACTTTAGAAGCAACATTTTTTCTAAAATTCTTTGCTTAAAGATTTTCATGGTGAGCTAGATGGTAAAAAAGAAACAAACAAACAAACAAAAACAAAAAAACCCCCACCCCAAACAACAAAACCCCACCACAAATACAATCATGTGAATCTCTAAAAATTCTCTAATGACAATTATCAAAAATTAAAATTACCAGACACCATCTGTTAAAATTCATCCATACTTTTAAATGTTTTTTTTTCTATAGGGACCTTTCTGACTGTATCCTAAACAAGATGAGTTTAAAAGTGGAGAACATTGGGCAGAAGACCCCAGTGAGTCCAATGGAAAGGCATAATGAAAGACCTTTGCCTGAGATCAGGAAAAGTTACTAGGGTGAGTACTAAGGACACTGGCAAAGATGGTAATAGGAGGATAAAGTAGATGGAAATAGAGAAATTAGGAAAACTAAAGAAGAAATGTTCAGAAGAGTAAACAATTCAGAGAATAAAGTAAATTTTGTGAGACTTTGCCTCATTTATTTGAACTTTTTTCTTTACTATTTTTTCCGTTACTATTTCTTGTTTTAGAGAATTTAGTTATGCAACTAAATGTGTCTTTTACTTTGTAACTCCCTCGGTGTGTAAATGGCTAACACGAAGCAAATCCTCCATTTCCAGGCACTTCAAAAAAAGTGTCCACAAAACCTGTCATTCTTCATTCCTCAGCTATGGAGCTCCTCCAGTAAAAAGTAAGATTTATAAATATATATAAGAACTGGGAATATTCACCAGCAGATGAGCAGGAAGACAGAAAATGCAAACATCAGCTGAAAAATAGTTATGTGAAGGCCACAGCTGTCTGTCTTTATCTAATCTAGAGTTAGCCTTAGAAAAGGAAAAGGCTACCTGACAACCCACTCCTAATTCAGCAAGGGAAAAGCAATCATAAAGGAAAATAATCTGCCTGCCTTGATTGTAAAGAAAAAGAAATAAGAAGATTGTTTTTATATAGGGAAAATATAACTTAAAAAAATCTACTCATCACACTGTAAAGAGGTACAAAAGACAGACTGCAAACCTTTGAGAAATCCAGCTTTTATTATTCTGAATTTACCAGTTATCTATTTCAGTTCAATAAAGGGTTAATGGATGAAAAAACATTCAGCATGAACTTATTTTCACCAATCACCATACTGTTCAGCCTACATTCAAAACCTCTTTCTTCCCCATACCTGAGGGCTATGACCTCTCCCCATTCCCCTAGCTAATACTGGCCGCTACTTGTATTGCAGGACTGTTTGTTCCTGAACCGTCCTCCTACGACAGCCACTGGCCTTACTTAAGTCCTTAAGTCACTGGCCTTACTTATGTACGCAGTCACTGTAGCTTACTTAACTCCACCCTGTTAGTTGGCAACTGCCCCACTCAGTTGACTCTCTGAGTTGGCTCATTCCTCTATTAGCCCATCACCATAATACACCTAATACATCTGATTTTTTTTTCCCGTTTCAGACCCCCACCCCAGGAAAGCCCACAAAGACTCTGTTGTCTTCCCAGTTCATAGGTCACCAACGGCAAAGGCCATCACTTCAGTGGTGATTCATGAAATAGTGATGACAGCTCCCCTTTATACCTCCTTGCAAAGATGTTGGATAAGACCACAACTGGATAATAAGATAAACTTTCCCAATAAATCCTGACTCAGTGTCACTCTGCAGCAAACCACAGCATCATTCACCCGTAAATCAATAGTGAAGACGTTAGATGACTGTAATTTGCCCACTAAAGAGTGCGAAGAAGCCAGGAGATGCTTGTAAATAAGCTTTTTCTCCGCTACCACCTGATAACCTGAGGTCTGGGCAAGGCTCACTTACTGTTCTCCAGCCATCTTCTAGGATCAACACATTATCTGCAAATTTGGATATCCACCTTGTCTCAATATCTCCAGTCAATTACAATCAGAAAAGACTCATAGTCTTCCATTTGCTCCTACATGTCAACATTATGATCTAGGCAAAGGTCATAACGCTCCAATATCCAAAATCCAGTTAATTGATTCCCTCTGGGTATCAAATCCCTCCAGCACTGCAGTTATTGCTGCATCAATCATATTGCTATTCATACCAAAGAATTAGAAGGATGTCCAAAACACTGAAATCTTTTGCTACTCCTGTCCTCAGCTTCTCCTCCAGCCATTTCTAAGCGCACCAATTTTCTTGATAACACATTTAAAATTTAATTTCCCTCATAGGATTTGATTGTGCCTATAAATCTGAGCCTGGCCTCTGATCAGATCCCCAAAATGGTCCAGCCCCCGAATTACTCCAAAATTCCTGCCATACTGTCGTTTATTTTTATCCATATCTTAACAGAAGACCATCTTTACCATCCGCTTTGGGATTACTGTGCCCTAGAACCACTGATAACTCACATCAACTTTTTCTACATCATTCAGATTTCCTTTAGTGGTACATAACATTGCTACATTTTTAATCTCACTACCAAGTATGTCAACTTTTATCTTTTTCCCAGAGGGACTACTAACAAAGGTACAAGACTCCCATCCACAAGGTCTTTTTTTTTTTCTTTTCAGTAAATAATAAATGCATTCAAATAACAAGGTCCTTCCAAGACAGTCTCAGAGTCAGTTACCTGTCCAAGCAACTGCTGCAAGTTTGCTGCTCACAAAATACGCATTCAAGCACAAGCAAAATCAGGTCCTTCAGCATTATCTTAGACCTGAAAAAACTGACTTCAAATGAGACTATACATTCAAATATAAACAAGGATCAATACAGTAATTTGCTGATGAATTTCTGTGGTCAAATATAATACCCATAAACTCTCTCTGAGTTTGAGAGATGGAGGCCCTTGAATGGATAGTTGCATCTTCAGCAACAGTAAGTTGAAGGACCCAGCCTCTCTCTCAGCAGTTCCTTGCATTGATTTTCTTCTACTTAGAGATATTTTTTCTCACCCTTTAGGTGATTTTATTTTTAATATCATATTATTATTAAGTACTCTCTCACTAGAAGAGAATTACTGGAAATCTGGCCCCTACAGAGGGACCCTGATATAGCCAGGGAGACTTGAGTTATCTTGGGCAAACCTGTGACAATCATGAACTCTCACAACAAGCACTGAAAAATTGAAGCAGGCAGCATCCCTTCCTGTGTGATTTTCAACAGCTCAGGTTGAAAGGGGAGCTACTGCAAGTTACCCGTAAGCCTTTTGTGGAGTCCAGTGGAAGAATTAGTTAAATGGTAAAACATGGTTAAAATGGTAACTAAGTCACAACAGCTAAGTAAACCAAAAAATCTCTTGGCCTTAGAGGCAATCATTTTAGGCTGACGTCAGAGGTGACCAATCCACAGATAGAGCGGGCACCTACTTGTGTCTAATGCCTGTTGTTTCTATCACGTCTTTTACATTCTTACATATTTCTTCAGCTCTTTGCAAAGATGATGAAAAACAGTTCACTGCAAAAGATGCAGTTTCTGAAGAAAAAAAACCCACAATCATGGAATTTTGAAATGGAAACGTTTTCCAATCACCTGGTATAAAATATGTCAATGAACTTTCTTTGACTAATTAGAGAAGCTCTTCAAGCTAGGGATTGTGCTTTCCTACCCTGAGCACAGCAATAGTGTCAATAAATAATAATAATTGCAGGGTGGATTCAACTACAGCTTTTTTATTGCTGAGGAACTCAAACAACAAATAATGCCTGTACATCTATCAAAGAGAAAGCAACACAAGTTCACCGAACCATCGTAACTGTGTGCATTTATTTAAAATAAAAATTGTATGTAAATGTGTATGCAAATTAGGTGTGGCCCTCAAGCTCCTGGAAAGTTGCCAAAAAAGCCTTCAGTGTTGCAAAGTTGAGCATCCTATCTACCATATGGTAGTACCTATCAATCTCGGAAGGGAAAAGATACCAGCTCCTCATACAGATGGCACTCATCACAGTACCTGTAAAAAGTTTGGGGATCTAATGATGAAAATGAGGCCTTTTCAAAGTTATGAGAAGCATTCAGCTTCCTAATCACACTTTAACCATTAATACTACAGTAATATGATGTAAAAAGTAACACTAAACTGTAGCTAACACACCTAAAATTAATCTAGGACGATTTATTAACAAATGATAGACAAAAAAATATTTACATAGACCTTTCTTCATTAGTTGGTGCATTTTAACAGGAACGTGTATCCCTGGGATAGACTAGGTACATCCACATTAATGTGTTAGTTCAGATCCCCAGTGGTCCCTGCTGATTGCTCCTTGATTTGCATTAACAGTATCAAGACTCCCAATAAAAAAAATGGAGTTATTCGGTATAAAACTAAACCAATTTCTGAAATATTTATAGGCTTCAGCATCGTGGTTTCACTCTGCGTATGGGTCCCACTGCCCCACGCTATGGTTGATGTACATGTCCCCAGCAGCAACACAGGACCTAGAAAAACATTGAAAACTGGCTTTGCTGTGGCAAGCACATGGATGATGCAAAGGATCTCAACTTTTCTCAGTAGTTTGGGGGTTCTCACTTCTCTGAAACAGAGTTTGGAGAGAAGGTTTTTGCTTTCGATATTGAACAGTCATGCCAAAGAACGTTCCCGTTCTCCTATGCATACCATTAGCACAGTGTACATCTGAAAAAATGTATTTATATATCTCAGAATGCGAAGTGCTGTGTAATTAGGAGTTTAGATGAGAAATTATCGCAGAGAAACAGGACTTGGGAGTTCTATCATCTGTTCAGTGCACTGCTTGTGCAGCTCCGTGAGGAAGTTGCACGTACACTGCACGGCACTTTCCCTATTTATAAAGCACTGAGAACTTCTCCGCTCTGCTGCGAGGCCCACTCAGTCAAGCTGTGTGAATATTTCATAATGAATAACTCATTTGCAAGATTTTGACTCTTTGTCTGTTTACATATTGCTATTTAACCGCAAGGTACTGATTCCCACGGTCTCTGCTTGAGCAAATCATGCGCTGGAGCGGATGGGAGTTTCCCTTGCTACAGGCAGAGCATGGATCTTATGATTTGGCCCAGTGGGAGCTGAGGGTGCCCAGAAAGATCGGGCTCCCAGGAAGGGAAAACGGTTAACATCGCGTTGACAATGTGCCTTAGTTTGATACATTGCCAAACAAGATGTATAGATTTTGTGTAGTGTTGCCTGTAATCAACCTACTGTGGTATAATTAAGGGACTGGTTTAGTTTAGATATAAGAAATGAACTCTCTTTCTCAAATGCAAAATTGGTCAAGGGGTTGGTTGTTGTTTTTTTTTTTTTTTTACTCTAGCTTATTATCTTGCAAGTGAAGAGAACATTTATAATTTCTGTTCTTTCTGTTGTAAATTGTGCAGTGCCTAAAGTTAAAAAATATCTGGCAAGCACACTTTGCATATTGCACTCCACATGATTAGTACAGGTCTGTTGGTAACATGAAATCAGTTCAAACAATGGATAAAAATAAATCATTACTAGGTACACTAGATTTGAGATGGAAAAGGCACTAATGGTTGTTAAATGAGGTATACTACATAGAAGGATTATATTTTGAATGGTATTAAAATTGCTTTGGGAGTGAATATTCTGACTAATATTATTATTTGTATATTTGAACTGTGGTGTGATGGGGTTGTATTCCTGGAGAGAGTTTATGAAAAGTACAAATAGATTCTCGATGCCTTTTTTTTCCTTTTACATTCTGAATAATAAGAGGGTAAACTACACTTACAGTGTATGAACTGCAGCTTTATCTATTTCTCACTGTCATTCAAGCAAGTCAGAAATTTTCCCAAACACTCTTTTTTTTCATAAAAACATGTTGTTCCATCAACCCCAAAGGATTTCATAAAAATGTATTGATCCTGATTTAAGTTTTAACAGAACAGTATCTCAGATCGAGCTGGAATTCGGGGAGAGAGAAAGGGATTCAGATAGAAAGACCTTCTCATGCCACGAGTAAACATTTCAGAAAAATTCTATTTCCCCAAAATCAGCAAAAGAATTTTTATTAGAAGAGTGCAAAAAACCAGAGAGTGCCGGGGTCCGACTGCTGTTGCTGTCCTTTGCAGCTGGAGACAGATTGGGGTCTGTCTCTTTTCAGAAGCCCCCTTGACCCAAGACGATCTCCTAGCACACTTCCAAGTCACGATGTAAATATTTAGTAACAGTTTACATATGGTTAAAGCTTAGTCCCAGACTCACAAGTACAAGCTGGTGGGGTATTGGCTTAAAGTTTTCATAGTAGCTACATGCCTGTCTCAACCATGCTTTCTAGTAAGTCCTCGTGGCCACCACATAGGGGACACAACCCCAACCTCTGGCTCTTGCCACCTGCCAGTGCCGTACCCATCTCTTCTCCTCTCCAGGGGCTCTGCCAAGAAACTTGAACACACACATTTTGCTCCACCTTGCAAAAGACGCTGCAGGAGATATCTTACTCATTTCTTATCCTACCTCCTCTTTCTGCTGCATTGGTTTTTTGGGGGTTTGTTTTGTTTTTTTCACTTTTACCTTTTCAGTTGAGAAATTATTTCTAAAATGTGATGCTTTTCTCCACTGTATGTCTTAGTTTTGGTACTGTGCCATTGTTGAAGGCAAGCTGGCAGACTGTCAGATTGTTTTCAGTAAGTTATACCGCATTCAAAGTTAAAATGGGACCATTTATCCATGTTTGTATTTCTGGGATCATGGTTTGTAGAAACAGTTCGTTCCAGGAATGGAACTTTTGTTATCATTTTCAGAGGAACATTTGGCAGGATAGGCCCATTAAAAAAAAAAAAAATCTTGAAAAAAAAGAGAAAAAACACTACTGTGCTTTTTCAATTCTCCCATCTCTGGGTTATCAATAACTACAGCTGACGCTGCCCTGATATTCTGATAAAACAGGTCTTTTCCTTTCAGATCCACCTCCTCTTTCACTACAGCCTCTCTCACACATAGGTATGAGCGAAAGCAAAGATTGCCTAACATTTTCAGGTGATTTAAATCTTTTTAGAATAAAAATAACGGGGTGATGATTTGGCATCAGCCAAAGACTGAATTAACGTTTGATGGATCCACCCTGCATGAGGGCACCTGGCATCTCTGAAAGGCTTCAATTGGTGTATTAGAACCAGGGAAAGGGTGTAATTTATCTCAGATCACAGGCTGGAAAATAACTCCGAATTCAAACTTGCTTGCAAACATGTTCTTTTTTATTTGCCTATCAGCTAAATGATGGGTTTTGTTGGTTTTTTTCCCCTCGGAGTAGGGTGGATGAAGTTTTTATCTAATTACTAGTACATTTCACACACACACACACAAATCTGGGAATTAATCTAATCACAAATTCAGATCTCATCTGATAAAAAGGACCACAAAAAGGAGAGTTTACCAATATTTGTTTGAAATGAAATGTGTTTCAGAAATAATGTGTTTTGCTTTGACACTTTTAAAGTGGAATTTCTGTGTTTTTATTTTTTAAGTGAAATTTGAAAAGAAATAGATTCAGAGAAAATTAAAATGTTAAATAATTCAAAACTAATCAAAACACTTCAACTTGGTCAACTGTATCAAGTGAATTTAGATTTACTAACCTAAAATTATTAGTAATTCTTATTAGTCCTTTTTTTTGCTTTTTGTGCCAAAAAGTCCCCATCAATTCTTCTTTAACTTGTCCCTTTTCAACTTTCTGCTAATTTTTGTATCCTCACCTGAAACAAAACAAATTAATTATTTGCCTAGCTCTATCACAGACTAATGAGCTCATAAGTGAGTAAACTGCAGTAAGTCCACGTAATTTACTGAGTAACTGCAGAAAGATTGTCTCCCTTTCTTCTTTCAGCCAAATTTCACAAATTTACCTAACTAATAATTTGTATTAAACCTGCCATGTATTTTGTTTCCATTGGACTAGCAAGTTTTATTCTCACTTTAAATTTTCTGGACTTTCAACAGTACAGTTATCTGATAACCTGAAAAGATTCAGTACAAAATTCGAGGTCTGTTAACTCTCCCTTGGTGTAATCTGTACACCACAAAAATTGTAAATTTTTACTTGCATAGAAGACTCTTTATCATGTAATTTTTAAAATTGATAGTAAAAGCATATGATTTTTACAGTGTTGTTATGTCATCGTTTCTCATCAGTTATATTCCCCTGCAATTTAAGTTAATCCACAAAATTTGAAAACTTGCTTTCAGTAATATGTAGTACCCTGTAATTTTTTACACAAACATCTGTGGACCTAGGATAATTTCTAATATATCCCACCACTAACCTTCCCGGCTGGTGCAGAGTCCATTGATTGCTGGTGTGCTACACTTTGTTTTGTGTTTTTTAGCCAATTTCAAATCCATTAAACCCAACTTTCCACTTATTCTGTGGCTCCACATCTTAGCATTAACCTCTTCTAGGAAACCCTGTCAAAGGATGTCTGAAGATGTGAGTATAGGATGTCTCTTGCATTGCCTTGTCTATCCTGGCAGAAATAATAACGATAAAGGATTCCAGTATATCTGTCAGACATGAGAACTTCCCCCCCCCTCGAATTAAATTTGCTTTCTCTAATCAGGCAGTACTTGTCCCAGTGTACCTTTCATTTGATTCCTTAAAATATTATCTAGGACATTCTCCATGGTTTATGCCAGAAGATATGTTCTTTCCCCATATGTCCCTGGACCATTTTTAAATAATGCCTTTCTATTAGATTTTGCCTGTCTTCAAGGATCTGAAATTTGTAATAAAAAGTCTCCAATTTCCCTTCTTACTTCCTTTGGCTCTCTTGGATGTATTTTGTCTGATTCTGATGTCCTATCAATTTTTTAAAAACCTCTAATCTTTTAATAGCCAATTTGAGTGATATCTGCATGCTTCCTAGTTCCTCGTTGTCAAGCTCTTGAATCTGGTGTTGGATTTATTCAGATGAAGGGGACAGGTGTACAGAAATTATCTCAGAAAATTTTACTTTTGTTTCTTCACTTTATTATTTCTGAGAATGCTTTGGGTTTTTAATAATGCAACAAATACAGCAACCTTAAAACACATTTAAGGTACTTTGAATAATATTTTTTGATAAATTTAATTTTGTGTGCCTACACCATATTTATGGTATTACAGTGATGCCCACTAACCTTGCTGGAGTTAAAATTCTGCCAGCATTTCCATCCGAAGCCAGTGCTGCAGTTGTAACTTAGCTGTGAAAACCAGCCCCAGGCTAGAACAAGGCATTGAAAGTTTTCTCCTAAGACTGTTTGTTTGGGATTTTTTAATGGTTTGCATTAAAAAGAATGAGGCTTTTTTTAGTATATGCTTAATTTGAAAAAAATAATAATAATAAAAAAGACTTCATAAAGAACTTATGCAGATCATTAGTCCATAATGTGGACCAGACTTTGTATGTGTGTGTATCTTTTTAAATGATTAACTGCAATGCAAAATTATTAGAAACAAGAAATTGGCAGAAGTAATTTTTTTTCAAAGAACAGTTTAATGAGGATAGATTTTTTAAAAAAACAAATAAGTCAGCCTTCGTTAGACTGAAAAGCTGTTTCCAACTCAGTGAAATTCTTGGAAAAAGTCAGAAGCACCCCACAAGGTGCAATAAAAGGATCTCTGCTGCTACGTGCTCGTGTATTTGTCTCCGTCTGGTAAGAGCTCCAGTTCTGCACCCATACCGTGCAAAGTGCTGAGGACATCTCAGCTTTGATCAAGCCATCAGCAGCCTCAAAACACCAGAGCCAGGAACCAAGAATCGCCAAACTCATCTCATGGATGGGGTTAACAACAGTGCAAAGATGACGGCACCTTCAGCTGCTGCGTCTTTGGTCCTATGAGGTAGAGTGCCAAATCTCTACAGGCTGCATCCTGTAGTGGCTTCTCCAGAAGCTTCAGGCTTCTCCAGAATTTCAAAATTATCCAAATTTCAAATTATGGTCCAAAGGAAAACGCCAGTCAGCTGGCCCTACAATTGTCTCAAGGCTTTAGATGCTGATTGACTGGGGCAAGACTCATTTCACCTTACAAAACCATAGCTCAGCAAGTGCTATTTTTATTCAGCTGTTTATGGATGCTTCTCGTTACTCTCATGAGCCATGGGCCAGCCTTTCCCCCTCAGACTTGTAGTTTTAGGATTTTTATAATTCATTTACATTACAGTGACAAAAAGTGAAACAGAAACAAAACTTTTTATGATTAATAAGTGATAAGAAGGAATAGACCCTTAAGCTGTAAGAATTTTTTATTCCCAGAGATTTCCTCCCTGTTGCTACTAACCTCAAAGAAGCCTTGGTTCATCCACCCGTCCCATCATGAGTGTCAGAGAAAAAAGTCAGGGAAAGAAAGAAATCCCCTGCTTTATATATATATATATTATATAAATATATATAGTGTATTTATATGTATATACATATAAAGTGATGTCACTCTCCCCAAAAGTGCATATTCAGAAACCAGGAATTAAGAGGGAAAAGCTGAAAATTTCCCACACACTCAACATTTCCGGAAGTTTGTATGGTAGAGAGTGCCAAGGGGACTGAACGTGATCACGAGCTGCTTCTGCTTTGTGAAATGCCTGCCAAGTGGTGGAGTAGCCATGCAAATAACCCCAAAACAAGAAAATCGTAAAGATCACAGCTCACATTCTTAAGCATTGCCATTACTTTGTCAATACTTGATAAATAAAAGTATGACCTGCGCAAATTCAACAGCTGAAAATGTATTTCTGAACTGTTTTATACGCTGATTTCCATCCCACCAAAACCAGCCTCTTCACCTCCAGAAACTTATGGCAAGCAGAAGAGGCATAGACCTGAGAGCAAATCACCTTGCAGAGTGAATGACTTCTCAATAAAATCAGTACACAATTTCAAATGGATTTTTTTAAACCACTCCAGAAAATGCAATCCGTGTCCATTCCTCTGTCTCCATGTGCTTGTCGTGTCTACACTGGTGCCATTGCCTGTGAACAGCAAACTTCAGCTAACAAAATACCTAAGTTTTGGTTCATGTTTAACAGCAAGCAACAACATGCCCTGATCAAAAAATCAGTAGCAGATTTAGCAGATCAGACCTCAGGAAAAACATCACCCCCTGACCCTTTATCTGCAGGGTCCCAAACTTTAGGGCAGCTCCTGAGAAAGGGCAATACCTGAGCTCAAACCTCCAGCCCCAGCGTCTCCATGAAAGAATCTGACTCCTGAGACTGGCCCCCTAAAACCTTCTTACTGAGCTTTCCCACATCAAATAAAGCACGTTTATTAGGTGAGGGGGCTTGTTTAACAATCAGGTTACGTTCACTCGCGGTCACCTGGGAAACATAGGTTGCAGCCCTTGATATAATAAATCATTATCAGGATTTTGAACACATTTGAACACATGGGATGTTTTGCCCCATGCTGCGTTTTATACAGAAAGACCTGAGCAGTTTGCATCTGGATCTAAATTGCCTTTAGGTTTTTTGGAATATTTGTAACTGCTGTTTCAATGCATCTCTAATACACAGCGCTCTCATGATCTGCTTGGGCAACATCAAGTTTTGCTTCCTAGCTGTTTGAGGTGTATAGATTTATGAATGAGGGCACTTAATATTAGCATAAAGAGAAGAACCAGATATATAGACTTAAGCACAGAAGTGAGGACACTGAAAACTGAAGGTGATGCCATGGTACTTCATTCATTCAAACTTGAACATCTCAGATTAGGTAAAAACAGATTTATATTTCAAAACAAACCAAGGCTTAACGTTATTAATCTAAGTCATGCTCCAAGGTAAATTTCTCAAAACTGCCTAAAAAACCTCAAGTCCCAGTAAATTTTGGTCATTTGAAAATGTTACCAGCAAAATACTGAATATATTTTTCAAAACACAGAGTAGACATAGCTGTCACTTGCTGTGTGGACTTGGCCAAATATCTCTGCATGCCACAAGCTGCTTATTTTGAAATAAGGGTTTTAATAAAGAATGATAGACAGACAGACACACTTGTTTGCATTCATTACATATGTAAAGTCAGTTTATAACACCAAAAGGAGTGTTTTTGTTTTTATTCTTTACCTGGACAACTAGGGATTGCAATCGTAAGGACATTTAGACTTTTCATATATTTATAAAATGTACTGAATTCTATCATTTTGTTGCCACCTGCTCCAAGATTAGCTACAACATGTTTCTGCTTTAAGAAGAAACACATCACACAATGTCATAGCATTTTCAGAGAAATTTCAAGTAACAAAGTCTGTGTTCTTTAAAAAGTGAACCAACAGGGTCTGCGGAAGTCACAGGCATCCACCAAGTTACCCACCTAAATAATATAAATTTACACATTGGAAAATCTAAATAGTTGAAAGCAAATCTGTTGTTGCTGCAACACTGGAATATGTTGTTAATAGGTATGACAAAGCAGTAATAGCATACCAGCATTTTTTGTATTTCCACTTCAAACAGCAAATCCGACTGAATTTACCTAATACTTCAATAATCCAATTATAACACTTTACTAGCAGAAATCATCAGCACATAAGCCTCAGAGTATGTTAAATTAGGACTGTGTCGAGCTGCTCACCCAAGATGCATTTCAAACTCTGGCGAACGTGTTCCTCCAAGATCATCAGGCTCAGCTTATGCCATCACGGTAGCTCTAAGGAGCGAGCATAAAAGCACCACTTCAAACACAGGGCTACCAAGCTAATGAGAAATCCACACTAACCAAGGCAGTAATGATAGGTGCAGGACACCGAGCAACACGGTAAAGCTCACAGTTTTCAAATCAAACTAGAATACAACCAATTTCCGAGTTTATGACTTGGCAGAAATGGTACATTTTGGTGTCAACCTCAGAAACTGTTGATTTATTGATGAAAGTCCATTTATACTAAATACTGTGTGTTCTAAACACAAATAGCCAATGTTTTTCAATACTGGAGGATTTAGTGCCCATAAGCGTAATTTCATTTATCTTTTCACAGTCATAGCACTTCTCTTTACTCCCTTACACCATAAATCTGCACTCAGTGATTGTGGTTCTTGCATATCAATCTAACGTCTTTTTTTCCCGCATGTAGTATTTATTTAATGGATCAAGGGAACTATCCTTCAAACAAAATGGGATATTCTATTCACAGTTAGAACATTAATATGTCAGTAAAGTTACTTTCCTTCAAAGTAGGAGAAAATAAATCTTGAAGGCTTAGATTCATACAGGCCTGTTAATGACCAATGATGGCGTGATTTTTCAAAAATTACGTGACCTACTCAATTCCTAAAATTTAGGCGAGAGTTTCAGTCCATATTTTAGTAATTACAGCAGAAATACCTTACAAGATTATGATAACAAATAGCTTTCTGGGTGTCAAGTGTTCATGAAATGTACCTTGTTACTTGAGGAAGGCTTAGGAATGCACGATGCACTACGACTAGAGAAAGCCTTGTGTCAAAGTTAGTTCCTAGTCCTAAAAACTAAAATTAAACCACAGATTAAATATTACCCACAGAGTAAATATTATTCTACTTCCCCAAACTGGTGTCTCTCTGCAGATCTGAGTTTCCTCAAAGCATCAGAGGTTCAAGCCAACAATTGAACTCAGTCCACCTCTAATTTTTTCAGAGGAATGTATGGTTAAACATCAACTGCAATTAATAGAATGTTTGGAAAGATAGATTATTACGGTAATTTCTACTGGCATTTTGTGTGCGGTATGTTTTTCTTTACTAATTAAATATTGTGCACTATTTTCTGAGGGTTAATAAATTTCACAAAATTTCCAATTTATAAATAAGTCACATTCAGAATATTTATTTGTAGTTATGTGACAATATAAAACAGAGATGGGCTAGAAGAGGTAGACTGGATAAAAAGAAACACAGATTTTATCTACTCCGTGTTTGGCAGTTGGCTGTGGAAAATATAATCCGGCCATAAATCTACGAACCAACCCTGAATTTGTATTGCATTATTTTTAAAATAATCGCAGCATTTTCACATCCCCTAAAATGTGCCATAAATCCATAAAAATTATCCATATGTTATATATCTTGGAATGAATTAATTACTTTTCACTGTACTGTAAAATACAGATCAAGGAACTCTACCCAGAAAGTTAAAAATGCCTTTAATAGATGATCTTCCATATGCATAATAAGGAATTATTGCACTGAGGGATTATCTAAAAACTGAATTTATATGACAAACAGTTAAAATGGGAATTTAAACTGATGATTCTAGCTCTATGAGAGCCTGTTTGGGTGCTGACATCTGGGAATAGATGTGGACATGGAGTACAAGTTACCTGTGCTGACAAACCTAGAAGAGGTTACAGCGCAGCCCAAAGAACAAACCTGCTGAGAAGCCCTAATCCAGTGGTCCTCATCTTTCCATAACAGAGCTTTTATTAAGTGCTTAAATGCAACCCATAGCAATTTAAAAAATATTCTTCTGATTGTTTACGACAACAGCATGAAGATCTTCACGCGTAAGATCTATGCACCCTTTTGTCATGTCAGTAAAGACGAGAAGACCTCTGACAGAGAGGGAAAGAAATTAAAACCACAATTCACTGTGGAAAAATTGAGATTCTTGTAACAAAGACCTTTTCAAACTCATTCATTCTTTAAATATTAAAATATTGGATATCCCTTTCCAGTAGGATTTCTAAATATGTAAAAAAAAAAAAAATTTTAAAAAGCTAACACAAAACTGGAATATGTCTTTAAAGATAATTAGAACCAAATAAAATCTGTTGATTCCCCATAGCCCATCTATTTAACCACATATTCTTCCAGTTACCATTGCCCTGTCCCTTGCCATCTAATGCTTTTGCTGTGCTAATTTGCTAAAAAGGATACCAAAGCGACGTGTGAGACACTGCAACTCGGAGAGAGTCTGGCTTATATCAGCTTGTCGTGCCAAGGCCGATGCCTGGAGCCCCCCGGCCGCAGCGCAGCTTGGGGAGGGGAGCACGCGGGGATGCAGGTCTAGGTGATTACTCACCCACAAAGGGCAGAAAAATGCCGGGGAGGGGAGACCAGAGCAGTTAAGAGCCCCAAAGTTTAGACACTGAATATCTGGAGGACAGCTGGAAAAGATTTAAGGAGTGTTTCAATCTCTCTCTGAGCAAGGGGTGCCAGCAAAAAACAAACGTAGTTCTCTCTATATATATTTTTTTCATGACAAAAAATGATTCTCAACTTGTGGATGTTTTTAATATTTAGACAGAAAAACCTTACTCTGAAAAGATATTCAAGAAGTGTTATGAAAAGGGAAGACTGATACTTCAAAAAACAGGAGGGACAAATGTGAAATCACAGCAGAGCTGTGGCTGATCCAAGACTAAGAGGCAACCCCCTCTCCCCAGTCCTGAGGTTCCCACTAAATCTTGGATATTGATGAAATTATGGTTGTGACCTGAGACAAACATTCCTAATTAATCCCTGCAAAGCAGTTAAAGTTTGCAAAGGAAGCACCAAGGCCAGAGTGAAACATATGGAGGGTGAATACCCCTATGGTGGCGTGGATAGATTGGGGAACATACAGTATAACAAGAAAGGTCCGAGGTGAAAATGTGGTACCGAAAGTGAGAGACCCAAAGAAAACAGCACGTAGAAACACAACATGCTGTGACAAACAACTTGTGTCAAGGAAAAGCCCAACATTCAGCAGAAGGTACAAGCTTTTAATGGATTACCCTGCTTGGGAAGAGATTTTAACCAGACAGAAAGAGCTCACAGTGTCAAGAAATAGGACAAGCAACATCACTACCTTGTAGAAATTTTTTCCAAAGAGACGATGGACACTAAAAGAGCGAAGAAACAAACCACTGATAAGTGACATTTATTAATCCTGTACTGAGTACCTATATCAATAAGGTGCTAGACATAGACAAAGCCAAACTAGTCAGCTAGTATGATTTGGGCTACTAGAAGCTACCAGCACCTCACACGTGCTCAGGATTGCACAAAAAAGTCCCAGGCAGAGCCAGTGCTACAACAGCTAGACCACTGGCTATCGACTTACAAGAGTATCAGGCCTCATGAAAGAAGTTTTAGTACAGCTTTACCCCAGATTTATGTCTTAAATTGGAATTTTAGAGGCTGCTAATGGTATGTGCACATCATGCAGAGGTGACACCTCAAATTCGTTGTATGTAGAGCCAGACCTACAAAGCACTTACAGGAGAAACAGCATTTGTGGGGGCAAAAGAAAAAGCCCCTGTGTGAGAGCAGCATACAGCTTTCCAAACACCTTTAAACTGATATAGTTATATCTCTGCTATAACTTTCACTATGACAGCAACTCTTGCAAGATGCTCTGTGAACAGATCCTGACATCACCGTGCAAATCTGTGATCTTTCTCTATCTAGAGACCATTTTCTTTAATGGTGTGTTTGAACAGTGCCAAGCATAGCTGAGGTCTCCTTGGTTGGGACCTTTAGGAATTTTTTCCATACAAAAAACACAAACAAGTAGCTAATAGCAATCTATCACATCGAAAATCCATCCAGTAATCACTCTGTGGTGCAGCCCTGCCTTTTATGTGGTTTGTTAAATGTCTTGCATAGTGTGTGGGTGTGGCATAAGTAATAAATAATAATAACTAATATTTGTAATGCTCTTATAACAGTGGCTAAACCACTAACATGCTGACTAATACTGTCTCACTCGCTCCCTGTACTGTCTGCAATCTATCTGCATTCATCTCGGCTCCTACACGCAAAGCTAACAGCCGAGCATAACACAGGAGAGGCCCTCCTACAGCAAGGTGATGATGAAAATTACAAGTTAATAATATTAATAATATCTTCATATGGACACGTATGTTTTTCAACAGGACATTGTTTTACAATGGACCATGCCTTTGCACATGTGCTACCTTCATCTTCCGCTTCCAAAGATGTATCCCTGAGATTATTTAGCCAAGGAGTCAAATGCATGATTCACCTTGGAAAGGCAGGAGCTAGTCCAGGGATGGGCATGTAGGATCATGCTTGTATTTAACCCATTTGTGCTTGTGTCTGATCCTATTTGCATGTATCTGCTCTTTCCCGAGGAGTCGGGGAAGCAGCTCCCCTCTTCCCGGCGCCTCCTGGGACTGCCCCGGCTAGAGTTGGAAAATGGTCTCTAGATAGAGAAAAATCACAGATTTGCACGGAGATGTCAGGATCTGCTCACAGAGCATCTTGCAAGAGTTGCTGTCATGGTGAAAGTTATAGCAGAGATTTAACTATATCAGTTTAAAGGTGTTTGTAAAGCAGGTGTTGCCATAGGGTTGAACCTCTGGATATGGACTCCAAGAGCACTGAAAGCAAAGCAGATAGAGGGGAAAAGCACAGAGGGAGTTGAGGTGCAACAGGAAATTATTGATATCAATACAGGGATGTGGAAAAGTCAAGAGATTTCTTACCATTCTGTTGGTCAATAATTTTGACCTTCAGAAAAGAGCAGGTAAGATGGAGGGACTCACCTCTGACTCCTGCATCATTGACAGGTCCTAAAGGATCTGTCAAAAATGCTCTAAATACATCTTTTACTGCACTGATCTTTGCAAGACTGGAAATGAAAAGAGAAACCAAGATCTGATTTGACACCTCTCTTTATCGCGGGTGGAACCAAGCCCCAGATTTTTAATACTAATGCTTTGGGACATTTAAAATCCACACGTGAGGCTTGGCTCTCTCCCTGCTGTTTACATGATAAAGTGACATTCTGATTCAGTTTATCTCATCAAATTCATGATTTCAGAAGTTCCTTTAAACACGTCTGCAACACCACACTAACTTTTTCAATACCTCCATGTCAATACATGCCAGTTGCTTAGGGTTATTTTTTTCCTGTTGGAAAGAAGGTCAAAACAGCGATGCAAATGTATTAGGGGAAAAAAAATGCATTCAAGTAACGTTACTTGTTTCTGGACTCAAGATGCCAGTCCATCTTTAAATCACACAGTTGAGTATCCAATTCACAAATACAATGAGGTTACTTTTAAATTTTAACTGTCATATTCTGTTATGTTGCCTGATGTTAAGTTTCATTGTGCTAGCAGTGAATGGGATAGGACAGAACATAATTCACCGCATTATAAACAGCATAACATAACTTGACAACTGGAATTTAAAAGGAGGAAATTCTTAACCATAGGATCATATTGTATATCCCTATACATTTATAAACCCCAGCAGCAAAAAAGATCCAAGCATAAAAGCTGATCATATACCTATTGCCAAGAAACAAATGTTGTCCCATTTGTGTGGCATGCAAATAATTGGGGGTAGTTTTCTTTGCATTTTAATTTCCTGACTGCACAGCTGCCACTTTCCTTTCCGTGCTACTTAGGGAAGTACTTGGTGGTGGTATCATCTGAAAACTTCTTTCATACCTAAGCCGCAGAGCAGCATTCACTTTTACGGAAGCTGTTTTGTCTGCTCTCCTGGGCTAAAATAAAGAATGAAGTAACACATTTCTTCAACATGAATATGCTAACAGCCATAAATCTGCTCCCTGGCATTACTGTAGAACAAACCATAGTAAATGTTTAAAAATGTGCTCCTAAAATAAGCCCTGACTGAGCTTTGATGTCACTTTATTTAATTCACATTGGCATCGCATACACAGCTCAGTTTACCAGAGAGGATTCATTCTTTACTGAAGCATAATTACATTATCAGATATTCAGTAGAGGTCATAAACCACAAAATGGAAATTAGACCGTCAATGGCCATTTTATACTACAAGGATTATTGTATTTTAACGTTTGTGTTGTCAACCACTATGCTGGCAATCTAGCATGTGGACCCCAATTTTCAACATCACTCTAACCTGAATAAAATTTAAATATATGAACACCAAATTGAACAATCAATAACAATCTTTTAAGCTATACAAGCTTCTGACTGGCAGCAAACTAAGCAATAGCATCAAGGCAAATCAATCAGGAAGCTCTGTTTTCCTTCCTAGCCCTATGCATTTCAGGCTGAGGGAAACTTATTTTGGTGCATTGTTTCCTGATCTTCAATATATACCAAAAAAAAGTGAGCTACAGCTTTCTCTTCATTGCCCACTCAGATTTGTAAATGGAATTTATTGCACGCTATGTCCTCTTATAGATTAAATTAATGTTATTGTAAAGAGGTTTAATGCTCAAAGATATTTATGACTCATGCTGAGAAAGAAGCTGTACTCAGTTATGATGATTAATATAATTTTCCCAAGTTCTCACAGATGAAATTGCTCCATGTGCATATTTTGAGTACAAAACAGATAACCATAATTCTAAGAAAAGGCAGCCATGATTGTGTTACTGATACATCATTTGGAATTAGCAAGTTGCTTGCAGAGCGCGTGAAATGTTTTTGTTGGATTTGGTTTCTGCTTGATAGGCAACGGGAGAAGCAACTTTCACATCATCACAACCTGTGTTTGTGTTTTGATCTTAGCATAACAAAAGTTAGTGGTTATAGATAGTTAGCTTTTATGGCCAAGCACTAATAAGACAGGCTGTGATTTAAAACTTATATCCTCTGTCCAGAATGAAAACCAACTGAGATAGGATTTGACAACTTATATAGAGAAACTGAAGATTTACTAACTCCTCTGGCACACGGGTTTGAAAATGGTGCAATGTCTACGTTGTTGCAGTTAAAGCCTAAAAATGGATCACAAATGTATGATTAGAAGAGCTCTCCAAGAGTTTTGCAAGGCCAGTGAAGATTAAACTAAGCATCTCTGCTCCTTACCTTTTGAGGGTCAGCCCTCGCTAATAATAAAGATTACAAATGTTCATTTAACATTCTGCCTATTATGGACTTAACTTTACAAAAAATAGATTGAAGTGCTGTGAGTATTACACAGTCCAGTTCCAAATTGTGAATTTTCCTTTCAGATTTTAGCTAACCTTTTTGTTGTCATGTAAGAATAGCAAACTAGAGTCTGTGTAAAAAATGGGGAAATTCTGAAAAACTAATAGACTACAATAATAAAAAAAAATAAATTCTTGCGACAGAGATATGTTGATTCCTAGTATTTTTCCTTCCTCTTACATTTCTTTTTATTATGCCTAAGAAGCTGGTAAACTTGCTAATCTAGATAAATCAATGTTAAATGTTACTTGAGTTGAACTAATTTTATATTTTAAGTTTGAATGATTATCTGTACACTGGAGACCATAAATATTAAAGATATCAGGGACTCAATACCCTTTCTGCCAAAGCCAAAGACTTCCCAACCTGGGCCAAAGAGGACTGAATTTGGTCTGAAAGTGGAGTGAACAATGTATAGCCATAAAGGGACGCACAATTTCAATGCCTGCTATTGATGGGACTGATGCATATTATAAAATAGCGTCATACGAGTTGACAGAAGTGGCAAAAAAAGAGTTTCTCCAAATTTTTCATACACTTCTAGTAGGATGAAAATGAAGGAAGCCAATTTTTCAAGAAAGGTGTAAAGTGAAGGCCTCCTGCCTCTGTAGGTCCCATTGAGGTAGGACCTTAAGGTTATGCATGCCTCGACCTTGCTGACTTTCTTCAGGCTCTGCCGAAGGCAGGAGTAAGAGTATACGGTACGAATGCTTTGCTGAACGTTACTTCAGTGGATAGTGAATAGCTGATGAATTGGAGTTAAATCTGCTGCTTAAACCTCCTTTTTTAAAAATTTTCTTTAAGTAATATTTAAGATTATCTTTATAAACAGCTTTGGAATAAATGTTTTTCAGACAAAATACAAATATATTTCTTTCTCACTTCATCGTATTGTTGGGCCTATGTTTCAGTTTCTAGAGCCCCTTTGAAAACCACATGTTATAAGTTAATTTGTTTAATCTGGTTGTGGGAGTTATCTATTTTTACCTGCAGTTGTATATGAAACAGTTATATATGAAATATTGATTGTCCATTAATGTGGGGGATATCTCCCTTAATACATTTTGTAATAGTTCAGGCTCCTGGAGTATAGTAACTCTGAAGAGGTCTAGGGAATTTTAACTACCTTTTAAAGTTGTAAACGTTATTTCAAATTGCTTGGCATCTGAAGTCAGTATGAAGGTGTTATATACAAAAAAAGGCATAAAAATGCATCTAAAGAAATGTCACTGTATTAAGGAATATATGTTATAATACATATAGATATTCCTTTCAATTTCTGGTTAATTAACATGAGAAGAATATACTACTCTCTACAGACACATTCTCTTTCTGTTGGCTTCTCTGGAAGGTGGTCTGTATTTGGGATGCTCATTCTTAGCCATTGCTCCACATGAAAGAGTCAAATCATTTATGGTACGGATACTAATAGTAATAAACACAAATTTCTATAATGATATAAAGTAATACAAACATCAATTTTAAAATAAGAGGTAGTAACTGAGCTTCAGAAGTCCAGAAAATTCTCAACTCCCAAATCACTTCTGTCTGAAGGCTAAATACAAAAGCGTAGAAAACATAAACCAGGTGGAATACAGTTCTCAGAAAGCAATGAGATAATTTGTAATAACAGTGCAGTTTATTGCATTATCTGTAGCTAATATACACACTTAATTTTTTTTGCAAAGGTTACTGCTGAGAACCATATGATGTATTGATACAGCTATCATGCTTTGGGACAAATCTTGATCACAATGGGATTTCTGACACTTCACTGATATATAGAAATTCCATCCTTAGTAACAACGATTTACAAGATTTACAACAGCAACGTACCATAGTCATGATTTTTAAAAGAAGAACATTGTGAAATGTTTGAAGTTATCCATGGATAGTATACCCAAATTCAAATCTATTCAGTCTAAAAAATAAGCTTGTTCTGCTACCCCACCACTTGCAGTCTTAGGTTCCAAATCCCTTTCAATCATAAAAAATCCAGTCTGTCGTGCTGGGTTTTATTCACACTAGATGATACTAGATGTTTGCAAAGATTAAAAATGTATTTTTTTTAAGGGTCCTATTTAAAACAGGTTTAATTTCTCCAAATGGACGTTTGAAAAATTCAAACAATGCATTCTTCCAAACTAATGCATAACCTGATTGCTATGGAAATCCATGAAACATACCAAATTATGACAGATCTATACATTGCCTCCACCATTTTTCTCAAGACTTACTGTAGTAAGATGCTAGTCCAAAAAATTTCCCAGAAATCTTTCTCTACTCAACAAATTATTCCAGTTTCCATCCTTCTCCCTCTTTATGATAGCTCTTGTCAGCTATCATTATAAGTGAACAACACAAAGGCTTAAAGACATACCCTCTGGTTAAAAATAAAAAATAAAAAAAATCCCACAGCTTTCAAGTGTGAACCGGATTAATCACACATAATAATTATACAAAGTGATAACACTTATTATAAGATCACATAAACACCGTTAAACAAACAGTGGCAGTAACCTTTAGGAAGGAAAAATAAAGCCACCAAAAATAATAAAAATCAAAGTTTCTATGGGAAAGACTTTCTGGGTAAGGCTTCTCTGAAACCCTTAATGAAACTAATGTGCAGCACTTCAAAGCAAATGACAGTCACAGTTAATTTACATGTTCCATACATCTTGAAAAAGCAGTATAAAAAATATACACAAAATACGGGTGGGGAAAAATTACTGGTCCCCAATCTCTCATCCTTCAGCAGTCCTCAACAACTTAAAAACCTCTTTTTCTAAGCTTGTTTTCTAGATCATCAATGTAATTATACAACAATTCATACTCTCCATATTAGCAATTCTTTGTTGAGCTTCATACAGTTCTAAACCAAGGCTTTCAAAGATTTTTTAGTTTGGTTTTTTTTTTTATTGCATTAGCTGTGGCTTCAAACATATCAGCCTTTTCCTTGCAATTGCTTTGTTTTTCTTAAGAAACTCCACTCTGTTGAAAGTTTTGTTTTGATCTCATATTATCATTCATTTTTATAGTTCCCACTAAGTATCTGAGGAATAGTTTCCGAGAAATTCTTCACAGACAACCACACATTTTTTAAGCACAAGCAAATCCTGGTGAATTCTGGTACCAAGATTTGTTACCCCAAGTCACTGGGTTAGCGGAAGATTGTGAGGCACTTCCATAGTGGCAGAACATGTCTCCATATGGGACTTCTTGGATATGAGGATAATGCAGCCCATAAACCTGCTATGGCTTCCCCATTCCAGGTCAATCAATGTTAGAAATTTTCCAAAGGTGCATGGGCAGTCGTGGAGGGGATCATGATCTAAAGATAGAGGTCAGGCAGAGGGGAAAAATTGGGGAAAATGCAGAGCAATATGTAAGCTACAGAAGTTGGAATATAAGATGATGGAATATAAGAAACTTTTCTATACAGATAGTTAGAAAGACAAAACATCTTGAAAATTTCAAATCTCTAAAGATATTCAATGTGCAAAACCATAAGATTAGTAAGTATTATCGGGAAGACAGGCTTAGGGCATGGCAATGACTATATGAAAGTACTGAGACCGCAGACCATGTGTATGTTAAAATAAAAGCAAAATAATTAGGGATGATACAAAATTCTGCAGGTCATGACCAGAAGGGGTTTTAGGCAATATTCGCGGTATCACAGAGCAGAGAGTGGGTATAAACCTGAACTGAGGGTGCACGGTATCCAGTGTCACAGAGAGAGGTGGGATGGACGTTGGTTAAATAGACGGGTCTGAGCTGATGCTAGAGTCTCTGGCAAGAGAGATAGCAAAGGAATCACAGAAATTCTCAGAGAAATCTTCACCTTGCAGAAAATCAGAAATGAAAGATCACCTGTCCATTGCTAAATGTATGTATAATTATAACACTAAAATGAAGTGGTTTTAATCTTCATAGTAATTAACAGCATGTAAGCAGCTACTATAAGAAAAATAATTGCAAACATAAGAAAGGAATGTTTTTCCTGACCTCCTTCGAACAAGTGACGTTTTGTTATTTGCCTATTGTTCAAGAAATTGTTTGGGATCATTAAATATATAATGGGCTCAGATATCTATATTTTACCTTTATGTCAAATATTTACATGCCATACATAGGACCTCCCCAAGGAGTTGTTGTGATTAGTTGCCAAGAAGCATCAAATGCGGAAGGTGTCCCTGCCCATGGCAGGGGGGTTGGAACTAGATGATCTTTAAGGTCCCTTCCAACCCAAACCATTCTATGATTCTATGATATGATTCTATGAAATACAATTGTTAGTGTTTACGGGTTTTCCTGTTTATTTCTACAAACATACAGGATAAACTCCAAAGTAAATTATAGAGTACACATTTTTTTCCAAAACTAATACCCTATAAAAGCCTAAGATAGTTGAAAATTACATTTAAACCAATTCATTCTGTCGACTAGTAGCGTGTGTGAAGACTCAAGGATATTTCATAACCCAGAGACCTTGTTAACTAGTTAAAACTACCATTAAAAAACTACCCTTGTTTTAGATCTAACAGTTGATGAAGATCCTCCTAAACACATCAAAAAATGTGGTCAAAATTTGGCTCTGATCAAGGTAAGTAAACCAGATATGGGATATAGTTTCAAGAAACAAAACCTCACATTCAGCTTAGATTTAAAGAAAAAACAACAACCCAGCAACACATATCTACAGTATCATAAAATCTAAGCCACCACACCAGGGACTGAATTTTGAGTGACATTCAAAAGATTTTCATTAAAGCATCCATTTGTTTCAGTCATTTGAGAACTATTTAGTCACTTAACTCTCCCAGCTGAATTTTTTTCAGATGCCAATTGACAGAGGAAATTCATTCCAACTAAAGATAAATCCCTACTTTCACTGCCAAGAGTTTTCCTGCCGCAGACAATTATTGGTCTAGGGGGGACTTTTTCTTTCTTCTTGAAATTTAGCTCCTTCTAAGAAACCTATGTAAAATTAAGTACTTCATTAAACTGACAATCTGGTAAGTCTACCTTTGTGCTTTGTTTCTTCTAAGGCAAAGTTAAAGAACATATGAAATGGAAGAAACATTCGTATACAGAGATCAGTAAAGGATTTGTTCTCCAGTAGCTAGAATGGTAAAACAGGGAGAAAAAAAAAGAAAATACAGTTTAGGTTAAACAAGCACTTATTTTCTTACAGGTTTTAAAAAAAATGAAAAGCATTCAAAACTGAAGCATTTATTACAAAACAGATCACACAACTAGTTTCAAAATTAATTAACTACATTAAATCCTTATATTACTTGTTTTTAATTTTGTCTCATCCCATGATATTACATATTCTATGCTGGATAGACCTTTTTCTAAGTATGCATGGTCTTTGAGATCTCTCTGTGTAAATTTACACTTTAGAGGCAACACTTCCGTGAGAGCTCATGGCATCAAACGTCTGTTTCAATGTCATGTTCTTCAATGAGGAGAAAGCTCTGAGCTTACTAAGGCTTTTCAAATGAGATGTATAAAATAAGTCTGTTCACTTGTGGTCATCAAGGATCAGAATGACCTTACTTTTCAAGTAAAAGTATTAACAGCAATGCCACTTCTTAGATGATGTTCCAGACAGGTGATTTTTTTGTATTTGGAGAAATCCAACTCTTATTGTCTATTATATCTCCTGTCTTTCTGTTAGTTGCTGTACTATTAATTACTGCACACCATTACCCTTTAAAGCATTAAATTAATCCATGTTTGTCTTCTGTGCTCTGCCCTGGTGTGCTTTAAGTGAACAAAATATTATGAAACCTCTGAAATAAATGACTACAAAAAGGGCAGAGCAGAAAAAGAAAGTTCATCATTTTAAACACTTAAAATCAGAGTGGCAGAATAAGGAAAGTGGATCAAAATTGCTCAAAATTAGGTCCAAATGAGACAGAATTTGGTTAGCTGGGAAGTTTTCAGAGGATCGTCATATTCTTGAAGAACAGGATAGTCCAAGCAAAGATTAAAGATATAGTGTTGAAAAAGAGAAATATAGTCTACTAAGTATAGGTAGAAGCTTGGTTTAATAACATCCATAATGTAAGATATCTTTCAGTGAGGACTAATTGAAGTGTAATTTGAAATATATCGTGATGAATAAAAAACTATGTGTTATTAGAAAACTGTAAGAAGGAATTTGAAAACAAGGTTTTGCTACATTCATTATTTGCAATTACATCAAGGAATATTTGGTCACTGAGGTGATATCAGGAAAAAAAAAATGGTTACATAGAGCAACAGCCAGTCTGCCCCATGGCTGGGCAGCATATATTAAAATGGACCTAAGGAGGTCCATGAGATGTATTTCCATTTCCCAAGATGTTTATGGCACAAATAAAGGCTTCAACATTTGTGACCTGTGCATTGCATTTGAATTATTATATATCAGAAATAAATTTTCAATAAGACTGCGTTTTGTGTTGATATTTACATTTTTAAAAATATTTACCATATCATAAAAGAAGAGCCAGAAGAAAAATTTGGGATTGTTGTGTGCTTTGCTCCTGCAGCTGCCCCACTGGCATCACGCCATTATTGCATCTCAAGGAGGAAGGGGTGGGACGGTGATATTTTGTTCATTAATAGCCAATGTGTTAATTGCATGAAAACAGTTCCCTCAAAAGGACATTCTGACAAGTTCAGGGGATTTGTCCATTTGTTGGCTTGGAAAGGTTTGCTCCTGAAAGCAAAAGTAGCGGTGGTATGCTGCTGGTTTAGGCGATGTCAAAAAAAGCCTTGAGAGGTCAATGTGAGAGCCCGTGGCGGTCACAGGAAAAACTCATTGTGACATCAATGGTCTCCAGGTCATGCTCAAGGGAACCAAAGCGAGTCAGCATCTCCACGGGACACACGCAGCCCGCATGCAAACACCAAAACGGCTGCTGGAGCTTGTTTCTCCATCTGAGAAGGGGCCCATCCTGTGTCCTGCACTATTTAAGAATTTACATTAATGGAGAGCTTCATTTTTCTACCTTTTCCTCATAGTAGAGGAAAAGAGATTAGAAGTGTGAGAAAAAAAACCTGTGGCCTAGTAAGATTTAAAGCAAAAATAAGGTTCAGTCCTAAATCCCTCATGTGCCTGGAAATCCCACTGCACTTTTCCCATTTTGGTGCTCAATAATTAGTCATTAACTCCTGTCCTGCGATGAACAGAACACGCTCATCTACCACCTACTTGACAAGATCGGGCTCATGTTGATTATTTTAACAGACTAATTTAATTCAGGTTTCTGTAGTTTCTCTAGGAATTTGCCAAGCAGAAATTTATCAGATTCCATATAAATCTATGTCAGGGGGAACTTTAATGGAAATTACTACATTAAGAATTCAGGATTGGGCCCTTAATAGCTCCTATAATTTATCATCTTTTTAATATGGAGAAATCAGTAAAATGAAATATTCTAAAGACATAAAAGTAATAACCCAATCATTTAATATGAAAGAATAACTAGACAATACTGCCCTGAAGAACTATAGATAGCCTGCCAGAAAGGCATTGAATATAAGAGCCAGAAAAGCATCAGTATTAATTTTGGGGAAATACTGAATTCATGCAAAAAAATGCCACTGAAAAGAAAGCAAACCAATCAGTTCTTCTACATCGTTGGTACCTTTTTGGAGGACTTTAGACATGGCTTTGAAACAACACTGGCAGTGGTGGCATGATGGCAGACAGAAATCACTGTCCTTGGCTCAAAGCACGGGAGGGAGAGGGATTATCCAAGCCACAACCAAAACAAGCTGAATTCCTTGGGAAAATTTGCAATTTTGATATGTTACAAGCAAGAAAAATGCATAAATTTGCAGCAGGTAATGATTAGCTGCATTTTCATCTATAGCCATTATAACTCTATAAATACATGTTTTGAAGGTAATATAACCCAAATAATAAGTCAGAATGAAAGCAAAAATGTATGAAAATGAGAGGCTGTCATTTTAGTCATAGTATAAATCTAAATACAAATTCTAATAAAAAAGAAAATACAGTCTGCTTTACAATTATACATTTGCTTTCAATGACAGATATCAAATTACTTTAAAAGGGAGATTAATACTTATATCCTGCTTTTATCTAAAGGGAAACTGAGGCACAGAAATTTACCTGCACTGGTCTTAGAGGCCAGTGGCAGAACCATGCTGGAAGGTGAGCAGTCCAGTAAGCTTAAACTGGGCTGCCAAAATTGTGCTGGCAGGAGCAGGCATGGGAACGTGCTACAGGTGTGGGTGGGTACACCCTGAATCACAGCTAGTCACTCCATCTTTGTCATTTAACCTCAGATTTACTTTCCTTTCAGGGATGGTTGCTGATTCCCAAGAAAGAATGGAGAGCTGATTTTAAAAGCTTGCTTAATCTTGTGGATTCCTACTACTCATGAAGTTCCTGAAGCTTCTCCGTTGCTTTGAAAGGCAATGTAAAGACAAAAATCTCTGCCCAGCTGCTGTTAGAGTGCGAGAGACTCAAGTTTCTGGGCACCTCCAGATTTCCATTCGTAAGGCAGTATCTGGACATGCACAGGCCCTTTGGCCTCAAATGCCATAAAATATAAAAAAGGTGACTTTTTGCTAGAGGTTATTTTCAAAGGGAAGGTCCTTTCCACTGTGTGGTGATAAAAGATAAAGGATTAGAATTAAATATATTTAAAAGCAACAAAAAAATCTTAAAACATAGCACAGAACAGAAATTAAAGGCCTTTTTCTTTTTCTGTAACAGGAAATTACCATTTGCCTTTTCTAGTATTACATGAACTGTGATAAATTCATCTTTATGTGCCAAAAAAAAAAGGAAAAAAAGCCCTCACCCAATTAAACATGCGTGTGCTTCATGCCCGCTGCTACAGGGGCAGGATGCAAACTTCTATCTGTGACTGCCAAAAAAAAATGGTTGTGTAGCTTTGGAAATGCTTTACTGAACTACAGTAACACCATTTAACAATTTAGCTAACTGATAAAACTAAAGATACTGCTAATTCCCATTTGTAATATGCTAAATTGTCTGCAACTAATTTAAACAATAAGTGAGCCAGGCTGTGAGTTGTTATCTGTGGCCAGTTGAGCAAAATACTTTATTTGCCATCTCTATTACTTCATAAGTAGGGGTTTTAATAGATTAGCTCCTAAAATATATTCTGCAAGGGGACAGCCTGTATAGCCTCAGAACACTTAAACTCTGCAGAGAATTCACTACCTGAACTTGCCAAACTTGCCATTTTGTGATAAAATAAAGTTATACATAGACAAAACTTGTAGCTTTAAGCTGCAGCTTTTTCTTTTTCCTTTTTTATTTCCTTCTAAAGCTTAAAAGTTTCCTTTGGGTTCAGGTATTTCTAAACACACAACGAAAACACAACCTTGAAACAAAAAAAAAAAGCCGAAGCATATGATATGCTCTGGTAGCTTCCTGCAATGCTAAAAAAATTAGCTCAAATCCCAAGATCCATCCTCAGGAGCTTAATTGCTTCAAAGAATAGGAATCTTGTCAAATTCAGTCCAAACAAACATAATCAGTAGCTTTCAAAGCTTGTTTGACATTGAGGAGGCATAGAAAACAACATAGGAACCAAAGAAACATACATCGATGGTCTGTCAAAATTTTTTGTTAGACATGATGCTATTATCAAGGCACATCAGGATGAAATAAAGTGACCTAGCTGACCACAGGCTTACAAATGTCTTGGGAAGGAAGGAAAAACGGTGAATCAAAAGGTAGCTTTGTTGCACGTCCCCCCAGGCCGTCTTATTGACAGGGATGACAATGGTCCCAAGATGCACCATTATCTATGACCAGCAAGCAGACATCAAATGCTACCGAGCTGTCTCTGTCAGAATAGAAAATGCTGCTCAAAATATACAGGGCTTGTTACATTTTGTTCAGCAAAGGTTTGTCAAAAGCCAGGGTCACTCTATGTGTGCACTGCCCTGAAGGGTAATTTTAAAAGGCAGGAGAGATGCACTTGATTCTTCAGTGTTTCTCCTGGAAGGAGACTTCGAGTCTGTGGATGACCAAAATGTTTTGAAAATCAAAGAATGACTCAGAAAAAAATAAAATAAAATAAAGTAAAACAAAGCTAGATGTTCATTACAGCTATGTTATTAGAAGGCAAACCACTTTTCAAAATAAACAGGTTAGGGAATTATTCCCATATTTAGATGTTTTTTCAATAAAAATTCAGTTGATTTCTAATACATCAGGGGCGGATGCTACCGTAAAGGCATGACTCAAATTGTAGAGCATAAGTATGTCCTCTTCAAGTATCTGTGTTGTACCATTATGCAGTTAATTGCAGTAAAAATATTTATACTGGCGAGAAAAGTATTGTTAATATGGTACCCTTTGGAAGGAAAAGAGAGAGGCTGTATATACAAACTCCAACCTCAGAAATGTTTGGGTAAACTTTGTTTTTCTGCGAACATCTGCTAAGCACACACTGAGGAAAGAAAGTCCAAATACACTTCAGTAATTGACACTGAAATCTTGGTTTAAGAACTGTGTTGCTAAAAAAAAAAACCCACAACAAAACAAAACCTGAGGGCGAAAAGAATATTTCAGGGGGTGAAAGGCATTATCGATACCGAAAACGCATTATGGAATTTGTCCACTGGTTCTTGCTTATGGGTCAGCTCTTGCTTTTTCCCTTAATGGTCCTTGCTGCATTACAGATGGGCATGGCTTTACCAAGAGAGCAAAAAAGGGGCCTCCAAAAATCCCTGGCGCTGCCCTATACAGACCAGGCAACATAGCGCGACCCTGCGCTGTTAACTTTACAGTTGCATCTTGCCCTGGCAATGTTCATTAAATGCCACGTGAACCTTTCTGTCCGTACCCCCCATCTGATGCTCCCCCACTACTGCTCACCCCTGACAAACTGTACGTCCCGATAGCATCATGCTCATTCACTTCAGTCCTCGACTATCCAGACCCGTTTCCCTGCTCACTTCTGCTATTGATTATTGTGACTCCTCAGAGCATGTAATTGTCTTGTTTTCTTTCTTTCCTTTCTAAGGATAAATAACAGAACAAAAAAAAGGAAGAGAAAAGAACAATCCAGTCACAGCCTTTGCTTCAGGTTTGTGGCTCCAAGGTTACAGCTGATGCTCCACTGTCCATACCCGCATGATTTTCAGGACAGAAATTAGGATAATAGTCTATCAAATGTACTTTCTCTCATCCCAGGCCAATCTCAAGACGATAGATATGATCCTTTTGTGTCTCATGGGACGTGCTTTTTTGTCCCCAGACACAATGCTATTAATTCACAGAATCACAGAATCGTATAGGTTGGAAAAGACCTTTATGGTCAAGTCCAACCGTAAACCTAGCACTAGGTTTACTTAATTCAACGCAATAGTTTCTTTTTCCTTTCACTGGAAGTCAAAACATACTGTGAGTAAGGCTGACTCGTCTTTCCTCCTGTTGGAGGACACGTAAGTGGCCTAAGAGTCGAGGGAGGCTTTGCACACCAAGTATTTGCCCACCAGTACTGCTTTAGCAATTTCATCAAAACCTTTATGTATTCTTCCCTGCCCTTTTTTTTCCATTACTCACTATTTATGTGGACTCATATGTAACATCTAGTTTCCAATGAGGGTGGTGTTCTTTGGTTAAATCCTACTTCTTCTTATTTTTTCAGCTGTCAATTATTGATATAAACATAAATGGAGGGGAAAAAAAACACAAAACAGAATATGCTCCTCGTCAGTAAATTCAATGTTTGGTTATAACATCTGCATTAATATTCTTGCACATTCTAGCTCTTAAAACCAGGAAATCTTACTAGTGACTTCCGTGCTGTAATACTCCGTGGGAAATTTAGACCTTTAAGGTATCTTTAGCATTTTGACATCAAAGCCTTCACAGAAAAAGAGTCGCCGGATTCCATCTGGAAGCAAAAGAAGGCACAAATATATCTACAATCCCTCTTGCCCACCGTTCAGTCTTGCATGAAACAGCTCCCTGAGACCAGAGACGCTGGACCGAATTTATGCGAACAGTGTGGTAGGCTCGTTCTCTCCTGAGCCAGGTTTCAAACAGGTATACCATGGAGACAAAAGAGTTTGCAGCATTTCATTTTATAAAATCCTATTTATTAAGTGAACCCCATCCTACTCACCACACTACTCATTTTCATGATTTCTGACCACAACAACATACTTAGCCTCCCATCCTTTTTTCACAGTATTTCACCTTTGTTTAGGATCAAATTAAACTGAAAAAAAGCAGCATCAACTCTACTTAATTGTTGTACGTCCCCAGGGTGATCAAAACAAACAACCTAAGGCTAGCAGATCCGCATCACACATGAGGTTACGCCATGTGTAATGAGGTAACACGCTCATGTGTGTAAGCTTTCCACTCCCAAACAAGGAGAACAACATCACCTCTGGTTTGTTGCCATCAGCAAGAAATCTAGGCAGTACCCATGATTCTGCAATATTTGTCTAGCCCTGCAATAACTGTTTTAATTTATGAGCAACAGAGGGCTTACAATTAATGACAGCTAGGTTCTTGCTATAAGGATAGACACCAAGCAAATGAGTATGATTGCAGATGTTTAAGAGTAAATGTGAAAGGAAAGGAATGAGCATTAAAAAAAAGAGAGAGTATTGATTCAGTGTGACTGATGTGAATGAGTTAAATGATTGACTATGAAGTGTGAATTCAAATTTACTGTGAATGGAATTTACTGTGAGTGGAACCGAGTATGCATGACCATGACTGAGTGTGACTAGGTATCATTAGGAAGAACTAAGCGAATATGAGTGGAAAGCACTGATTATCTCCCCTGTAATCTATAAATAAACAGTATTGCAGGAAGTTTTGAAAAATGTATTTAATAAGGGATTTCCACTGCCTGAATAAACTTGCTGAGGCCAGACAGCCTGATCTGGAGGAAAATGTATCATTTTACTCAAAGCTCTGTCATGTAATAATACGTGAGCTCATATCTGACAGGAACAAAATAGGCCTAAATTTACAGCAAAAAGGAATCGCTGGACTTAAAATAAATGTCTTTCTGATTAGCAACAAACAAATTTACTAACTCATATGATATCAATTATTCCCTCTTTACTTATGAATATTTCCCTAACATACACGTTTAAATACAGAAATAGGAACATTCAGGACCTACAAATTTGGGAACCAACGCTGCCTTCTGTAGTTCAATATAATAAAGTTTTATTACCACCAAATAACTGTCCTTCGGCAGAGTGACCAAATAACTAAATTGCCACCAAACATCTGCCCTTGTGCAGAGTAACAAAACTGAGCTTGATGTTGCTCCACTTTAATTCAGTGAGAGTAAAGCGTGTTTTACATCCCAGAGTCTCAGACCCCACACGTGCAAATGTCTCGATATCGTCTCAGCTGCTGCCCTTTCTCCACAAATATCTCTGTTTACTTCAATGAGGTTTAGTACAAGTCAGACCAACAGAGTCTTTGTTACTAAAGAGCTGTATAAATAAATGTTGATTTTAAAGGTGGATCCTGCCAGGGATGAAAGCAATGCCAAAATCCTAGATCCTGGTGTAACCAACATGGATTTTACAATTGAATTCAGTTATTTGCCTTGCTTGAGTAATTTTCTTCCCCCTAATTTTTCTGCAATCATTACCAATCAAACAATCATCAGAATTTATGTTGGTTTTTTTTTTTATGTCAGCCTCTACTTCCACTGAAGAAGAAAAGATGAAAACACTGAGCTCTGTGTTTACACTGCAGTAAATTAATAACCAAAACCAAATAATGTGAAAGAGCAGAGAGGCCATTTCAGCTAGCAGAAACCTTTCTTGGGAAACCTGCACTGCTCCCTTCCTCTATTAATACACTGGTGACGAATTTACTGGGGTGAAGGATTTCCCCAGCCCTGCCTGAATTAGCTGGAGCTTAATCTAAGCCATGATATAAGCATCCTTGAACCTTGTGGTTCTTTGAGTTAGCGGCATTTTAAACTTATGTTCAGTGGATTTACATCCTTACAGCTTTACAGGCTCTAAGTTAGCTCTGCCGATTAACAGTGGCTGAGGATGTGGCCCAAAGTATTCCATGAGCTTTTGTTTGCATTAGATTTTGCTTCTCGGTGATTAATAGTGCATTTCCATTTTATAAAGACTAGGACAGAAACTGTTACTAATTTACCTATATTGCCTGACCAGCTCCAAAAGAAATAAATGATTCTTGTTTGGATCTTATTGAGCACCAAGAAACACCTCAAAAATGTTGGCACTGTCACCTTACAATAATTGCGGTTTTTTGAATCTGCAACAAAACTAAAAAGAAAAGATCCACTGAAAAAAAAAAAGGTTATGAGAATGTACCTTAATTCATTAAATCAAAGAACATACATTTCTTGAGATCATGAAAACTCTCTCCCCCATCCTGCCAACTCTCCTTATGAGTTAGGTCAAAGGTGGAGTGTCCGCATTTCTGAGCAATCCTCTCTAGATGTGCATCTCCCAAGCAAGACAGAAAACCATTGACAGGAAACAGCAGGTAATTTATGCCACTCGTGCCAAAGCTGCACATGTTCTGTCGATGAATGGAAGACTTAATTCTTCAGGATAGCAATTCAGGCATTTTAAAGGATTCCCTAATGAGGTAAAACTCACTAATGAGATACAGAAAAAAAGAAAAAAACTCACCTTTTTCACTTAGAATTACCAAAAATGCAGAGTAAGTAAATTCAAAAAATTTTCACAGCATTATATGATAGACATGGGTAAGAATGAGATCATTAAGACTTTGCATTCTTTTTCCAACTCAATATGAAAACCTGTTTATAATAGCTATGCTGAGTTACCTTTCCTGCTCTAAAAGACTTGCTATTAAAGGAAAGCACAACTGATGTTACTAATTCTGCTACATTGCACTGCAAGATTGCTAATGAAAGTATGTCCCACCTTTTCAATTTTCTGCACAGGCACCATTACCAGAGTCCCTTAGATTTAACACAATCACGAAGCCGCTGGCCACTGCAAACTGTTATGCAGAATAGTAATATCTGTTTATTCTCATTGTACCTCTTGCACCTTCCAACAGCCTTCCAATAGCTCGCAAGTCTTGCGTGGGGCAAAGACCAGGACCTATGTCCCCTTATCTTTACCAGTGATTAATACATCCTCACTCCTAGTTTCAGCCTGGGAAAGATAAAGGGTCTGTCTGGGTTTTTTTCAGATTTTTTCTACCTTGAACAAAGTGTCTTATTTCTGATTTTCTAAACAAATATTTGCTGATTCTAAGGCTCTTTCTACAGCTCACAGAAAGGTTAAGTATTGAGTGGACAATTAGTACTCAATATGCTCAAAGATTTTATTTTTCAGCTAAGCCCCTAAACATTGAACTATATTGAATATTGAACTATATCGAATATATATTCAAACATTGAACTATATTGAATATAACTGAATATTTCCACTGCTTGCTTTCCTCCTACCTACCCCTGAGTTACAAAATCAGCTGGGACTACATCTGAATTACATGTCATGTTGATGAAGGACATAGTTTCTAATTTGCAGCAGGACAGAAAGAAAGGATGCTATGCTAAAAGAACAGTTACAGGCCATTTTTAACAGTCAAACAAAATATGACACACTTAAGTATCAGTATTGCCTCAGTAAAGCCAGGTTGTCTGTTCACCTTACATTATGCTACAAATTCTTAACATAGCTTTAGGTTATCCAGCTTTATTTAGCTGCCGACAGAAGGACTTTTACTATAGTGGATCAAGGCAACTGTCTCTGGAATTGATCTCATTAGCAAAGTTTCCATAGGAAAGAAGATTAGAGAAAGCAACTGATTTTCTTGACTTGTACTGGTATTTCTATGGCAGCGAAGCAATTTTGTCTTCCTTTGAGGCGTTGGTTTCAGGTCACATTTTTAACTGTAGTTAAGTCCTCAAATATTTCTGAAGACAATCAAGGATAAGCGACTGCTCTCCACTGCAGCAAAGCAAACTTTCAGCATGGTCAGGCTGTAGCTTTTGACAAATGTCATTTTTTTCTAGGGTTTTTATATGACATTCAAAATAAAGACCATAGTCTGGATTTAAATGTGTACTATATACCCCCAGTTTAAGATGATGACAATAGAGTATGCTCATCCAAAGATAAAATATGCCCCTAAATTTGGCATATGGAGTCCAAAAAGTTTTCAATGTCAGAAGAGAACTGCTTTCTTTTTATTAATTCTGGGGTACTAAAGAAAGGAATATTATGCTTCAATTCTGTATATATATTGGGCAATATTTTAACATACATTGTTATTTTAATATTGTCATTTAAATATCTGTAAAAACATCTAAAATTTGCACAGAAAAATCCTTTAATAAAATCTAAAGAAATCATTTAATTCTGCAGTTGCTACAGTCTGTTATTTTATTTTTCCAAAGACAATATCCTGCCCAACGTCAGAGCAGGAGCACTCTGGATCAGCCAAGAGAAGGAAAGGCAATGATCTCTATGTCTCGCAAGCAGAAGTACGAGAATAGGGCATGGACAGGAGAAAATTAATGTGGCAATTCAGAGGATTCACTATCCTAAATCCCCTAGTTTGGAGAGAACTAAGGGGCTTAGTAATATCTACAGCGTAGCTATGATGTGCTTCTGCCTACTGCAAACAGCATCCGTGCAAATCCCCGTTCATGCAGGCTTGATGCAAGGGTCCAGATTTGGCCAGCAGTCACTATTTGTGTCTCCAAATTGCAACATTTTTATTGAAGTCACATTCATACTTGAAGCTGTCATCCTGAAGGAGAAAATCGTTGTAGTTTTTGTCCTATATATGTATGTTATATAATTCTGACTATTATCTCTGGGGCCTCTCTGACAAACTTTCCACCATTCTTTCTCTGTTAGGTCTCGAAGTTATCAGAGTCAGAGTTCATTTATACTTCTGATCGCTGGCTAGACAATGTCCCCAGGGTTGTGAAGTCTAGTATGGCAGAACACAAACATAATTTTATGGCCGCTATATTCTAATTCATTTAATTAGGGGTTTTCTTGGATCTCTGGGGTGTGTGTCCTTTCATGTTTAGAGGTTTCTATAGAAAATCTATCTCCTTTCCAGAAAGTCATGGGGAAGGTTCTCCTGCAAGTGTAGATCTTGTTTGCTCTCCATCAAATTAATATTCATCACATCAGCAGCAGAATATACCTTTCCATGTTCCCTCTGCCATTAATAGCTTTGAGGAAGAATTCTTGCACAGCAGCCCACAAAGAAAGGCACATAATTTAGATACACTAATAATGAAAAAAACCACATTTTTATGGTATATTTTTTAAAAGTGGAGACCCTGACAAGATTTAAATCGAAATGGTTAAAAGAAGCAGACTGATAAGAAGAGCTCTAATTAAGAAACATCTTGCTGCTAAAAACGTGAACTTTTATACATATTTCATACCTCAGGCAGAGCTCAAGCAGAGGTAGATTGTATCTTCTTCTTTAAATAAATGAAAAAGGGGAAAAAATATATTAATCTGCATTGTACTAACGCTTATGCGCCCAAAGCTGAACTTCCACTTCATTGTGCGACATTCTCTGCACAGACATAGGACGGGAGTCTCTGCCTTGAGAAATTTTCAGGCGAACCAAGAAAAGGTGGGAGAAATAATGTGTTACCTTCATTTCACGAAGGCATGGGGAGGTTATATGATTTCTCCAAGCTGATGCAAGAAGTCTCTGGTAATATCCAGATCTGAGGTTTTGGGGGTTTTTTTGCTTCTCTGAGGTGGTAGGTACATGCGGGCACACACACTGAGAAATTGAATCCAAATTTTCCATATTGTCTCCAATGTGATGTACATGAAAGAAAGGAAAAAGAGGGAGGATTTCCTAGCTAAATATTTAGTACTTCAAATGTAACTACAAAAGCACATCTAAGTGCAGAAAGAAATGTCACTGTGCACTTCCTATGTCTAAACTAGAGCATATATACTGGAGCAAACAAAATGATGTTAAATGAGAGCTAAGGTTAAGAAAGCAAATCAGTAAAATAATTCCAGAGATATTCTAAAAAAAATTTCCGAGTGAAATATTTTTAATACAGAAAATTAAAGGAAAACATTTAAAGTGAAATGTTTTATTTAACCTTACAGTGATTTTTTTACCTTTTATTTTTGTGAGAACATAAGTAACAGTAATGAAAAAGCCGTAATTCCAAGTGTTTCATTTGTAATTGTCCTCATACTTTTTTTTTTTTTTAAAGAAGCTACTTGATAAACTCTGATTTGAGAGCTATGGAAATGAAAGAATTTTTAACAATCCAGACATGCATGGAAATGTCTGCCACCCAAACCCTTAAGTGTGTACTCTAATGATTTCCTGCAAAAATCATTCACTAATTTACTATTAATGAGTGATAGTGTTTATACACTTAGCTAAGAGCAAAGTGCTTTTTTGAGGATACTACATTCTCTTCCCTCACTTACCATGGTATAATTACAGTCAGGAGAAGGCTTTCTAAATCAATTACAAAACATAGCTGGTCATGTTTCTTGTGCCATTCCTGGCCACGGTATCTAAAAGCGAAGACAACTAGAACAGACCAAGGTTGATATGAACCTATATATCTGAAGACACTTGTGTAATCCTGGAACATGAGCAAACAGCAGCTGTGAATTACTTCTGACATTCTCAGCCCTTTCTGAGGATAGGAAAAATAACAAAGCACAGGACATCCTGATCACCTTTTGCTGGCCAAACCTATTTTGGTTCACAGAGCAGGTGAAAGCCAAATTGCCTCTGGTAGTCAGTACAACTGGCAGTAACATTCCTACCAAGGCTGTGGTTGTTAAATGGAAGAAAACAATAAGGAAAATTGGGATGTTCTGAATAAGGATACCGTGCTAAAATGAAATACTCGGTAAACTAGATCTATTTATGAGATTCATGTAGAAATAAAACTGATGACCCTTAATCTACTACCATCAGAGAAACTCCTGCAGGGTGCTCTCCTTACAAACACTCAGAACTAAAGAAAGATTATCTGGGCAGGGAGAGTATCTACAGCTTTTCTACACTCCTCAGACAACTAGAATAATAATTTGCACAAATATCAGAACACAGAAATACCACTCATCATTTTTTCTTTGTTTGGCAAAATAGTAAGAAGAAACTGTAGAAGATGTTAACTGGTGAAATGATAGATAGGCAGCTTTGTCTTGTTTTGCACATTTACCAGAGCAATAAATCTGAACAGAGATTTTGGGGTTTGCCTTAAAAAAAAAAAAAAGAAAAAGCTTTTGGTGATTTTTAAATTCATTCAATAAAAATGAGGAAAGATATTGCATTGTTAATTCTAATTTTATTTTTATTTTATTCTGGGTACCCAAATCTTGTTACTTCTCCACCTATACAGATGAACAGATATAGATATACCTATTTATTATATTCTCTACTTTCATAATTAATATTTGCCTTTGGTTTTGTTTTGTACCAGATTTCTACCATCACTGTGATGACACCCCAGAGAGTGAGAAGTGTTTAACAAAACAAGGGGAATAAATGGGCACAGAATCATGCTTGGTTTTGCCTACCCTGATGTTACAGCCATGCAACCACAGGCGAGTACCCAAGCACGGTTCAGGGCATCCTGGAACCTCAATCAACTTTTGCCATCTCCCTGTTACGTCAAGACTCTCAGACCTTCCAGAGCCCAGCATCAGCTCTGGCATTTAAGCTAGAAAGAGCCAAATGACTATTAAACCTTTTTTATCATACTAACTACTTTACATCCTTATAACACCATCTTAAAGTCATTTAAGTGGGAAAGTCGTTCTACAGTTGTTTGCCCTACTGGTAAGGCAGCCTTATAGGACAAAGCTATTTTAAGGCAGATCATAATCTGTCCCACAAGAGTCCTCATGTTCTTGCGTGAAACACCCTTCTTTTCAAGTGCCTTTGCCAATATTAGGTCACGAAATGGTGGAGAAACAGCAGTCCAGCTTCCACCACTAACTCTCTCACTGACCTTGGGAGTAGAAACCCCAGTGCCCTTACTGGAGCCATCTGCTGTAGCTCCGTCCCTGATATGGAGCCAGCCAGGTGATCCAAGCGTTTAAATCATGATGTGCTGTTCTGGTGTTGACTATTACCACAAAATGAGCTAATCAAGTTGTCCGGCAAGATCTTTTTCTCCTGTCAAGAAGAATGCCTCACTTTGCTATTATAAACTTGAAATATTCACAGTACAGGGTTTACGACCAAAATCTGACAATTTAGCATAAAGTTTTTAGATGCTTAATCATATATCTTAATAAAAAATTATACATTCACTGACTAACTGAGACAGATTCTGATTACCTGTCTTTGAGGAAACGGACTGCTTTAGAAAATTATTTGGAGTACTCTACTATTGTACCTGTCATACACTTTTAATTAAAAATGTATTGATGCATGACTAAATTGCACACAGTGAAAAACAGACCTATTTTAGTTCAATTGCAATAATGTACACGTAACCCAATGAAGTAAGCCCATACAATTATAACAGGAAGACAGCCCCAGCACAGTTACACTTTTTCAGGTCAACCTCATACCAGATGTATATGCTGTGGAGCCAATCATCACAAATCAATGTGGACTCAATCAGCACAAACGAATTTACTAATCTACTCTAAATACCTGTAATGAAGTCATTTCACTAATCTATTGTAAATTAAATATGGGGTGAAAGAAAGACAGAATAATTATTAACGTTATTTTCTGGAGTATTTCTTGACAAAATCTGCTAACTAAGGCAATTGACACCCAATATTTTAATACAAGAAGTACATGCAACCAGAAATACATTGGTTACATTCTGTTACAGCTAGAAGTATGAAATCAATGCACTGTTTACAAAAAACTGCCTTTTGAGGCCAACGTCTTCTGTTAGAGGAATATTGAATTTAGACTGACAAGAGGTAAACATGTTCTCGGTTAAAATGCACTGAATAAAGGTGGGAATTCAGAAGAAAATAGTTATCGCATGGAAAAGAACTAACACCTATATTGCAATGTCTCGAAGTTTATCAGAAAATATCCAATTTCAATTATTTTTTAGATTTGCTATGACATATAAGACATTAGGATAGACATAACAATATTTGTTTGCACATAGGGCTTTGGAGCTTCTTGAGAAAGTGTTGATAAAAGTGTTCAATGATAAAAGATTAATTATAACTATGAGGAATGACATCACGATTAGGATTCTGAATATCCGATAGATGGGCTTAGTTCCTTGCTTCACTAGAGGGTATCTGCTTGAGAATAGAAGTGCAGCCCCAATTCATGGAACATGTGCTAAGGACTAAACAGAAATCTGTGAGTTGCTTAGATACTGCAGAAATGGGAAGTCTAAAAGTAGTTGTTTTTTCTAGAGTATTGTTGTCCAGATAGATATTTCCTGTTTTGTAATTTGGTATTTTGTTTCTGTAATTGAAATTTTATTGACATTACTCCCCAGTCCCTCCTTTCTATCCTTTTCCATGGCAGGAACTCTGCACGGCCGTTGCACTTGCGTCACCCACCACAACTCTTCCAGCGACAGACAAAAATAGTTAAAAAATGCAGACAGTTTCTTGAACACTGTGGGCTGAATTTCGTCAAATAAGGTTCTTTGCATGTGAAAAAAAGAAAAAAAAAAAAAGGTATTAAATGAAACAGTCTTTGCATCACTGTTTTCATTCTTTCTGTGTTAAGTGCATACAGATTCTTCCAGCAAAATGTTTTTTAACTGAAAATGCCAAGACACTGAAATGAAAAGTTTACACAGGAATAAACCTGGAAAGTTTTCATACTGGGAATCAAATTTTCACCAAAATCACAGGCGGGCATATGGAGGACATGGAGGCTCTAGCTTCTCCTCACTATTCTGCCTGACTGAGAAAAAGGCAAGCAAGCGCTCGAACAACGATATTCTTGGCTCTCCTGATGTGTGCAACAACTTTCTCAAAGCTGTGAGAATCCTCGTAGCTCCCAGCTTGGGAAGAGACCCTTCTCCCTTTCTCCTCACCTGGATGGTGCTCTGCCTTGTATACAAAGACACTTCAGAGAAAATTTATTGTATAGCTCCTTTTCATTCTAAGGGGCAATTTTTTAACGCACTCCTCAGTTTTCTTATTAAAACATAATTTTATTCCCCCAGTATAATTCATGCAGGTTGCAAAGAAGAATAAACATTTAATTTTAACTCTCTTAACTGAACTGAGGTGTAAAAATATGGAAATCATATTTTTAAATATGGAAATTTATATTACTCAAATTACTAATAAAAAATAGCCGCTTTAGAAGCTCATATAAAAGCAGCCTGTATTTGGTCGCAGTCTGAAGAGCTATAGCAATTTGATAAAATGGTTCTCAAAAGGAATTCCACTTAGTGGTTTATTCTCCAGAGCGACCAGAGACGAAGCACTGTAAGTAACATCACTCCTTGTTACAAGATCTCTGCTACAGTGAGGAACAATGCGATGAATTTTAGATGTAAATCTGAATTTCATGACCTTTCAAGTCAAATTCTTAAACCTCATTTGAGCAGCGTTTTCTCTCTATGAATATGCGGTTGAACTGAAGACGCAGAACTGACATAATATTTTTTTTATCATTTTTTGGCCCTCTTCAGGTGTAAATTAGGCCTTTCCATTGTCATTCTTATTTACTTTGTGCTCTGCAAATTTAGCAATCATTATATTATATTTTTGGTGCATCACATTTAGCTGTTCATGCCTGACAGGTAATGCTTTCACTTGAACAGAAGAGACAGGACAATTGTCAAACCACTGATATACAAATGAATACTAAAAAAGATTCTCGAAACAACTGTGCTCACTTGATTTTAAAAGTGTGCTATATTTTTTAATTAAAAAGCTTCAATGCACTTTGGAAATACAGCGTAAGTAAAGAAGTACAAATAATCTTAAAAAGAAATATTTGATTTTTTTTTCATTATAAGCTAAGTATGTAACCCAAAAAATTTAAAGGATATTATCTCTCAATTTAAAAGTTTAAGGTCACAGAATCATTTCTTTAAGGATGTCACTTGTAATAACTCATTACTTTCAAGGGCTTTCAATAGAAATGACTGCATAGTGCTATCTATAAACAAATCTCACAAATATATGTGGGTCATCCTATAACTACAATACAAATATGACCTAAAAAGTGACAAACCAATGTCATGCTATTTTCCTAAATATACCATGTTGTAAAAATAATAATAAAAAAATTATAAGCTCCGGAGCATACAAAGCAGGATTTCAGGTTTAGAAGCCTAAATATATCTGGCTTTGCAAAGAAGACAGTGACAAAATGCTAATACTACTGTATGTCACTTATCAACATGCACAAACTGTCAAGCAGTAATACGCTATTGTACAGCTGGGAGGGGATTTCCACTTTTGCTCCTAATTCACTTAGGTGCCTTTAAAATCTTACTTCTCACAGAGGTAAAAACAGAAGCATTTTTAAACTGTGCTCACCCTGCTTTTCAAGACTGCTTCTTCAATTACAAATCTCTCCTTAGTTAGGAAAATTCAGAACCAACTTTTTTTTTTTTTGAAGATTAACATATACATTACATAGAGCATCTTACTACTGAAAATAAATGTATGATCTTGAAAAGTAGTACCAAAGCGGGGCTTGAAGATTATAGGGTTTTTTTTTTTTCCATTTCTGAAAGTAACTTACTTTAAAGTCCCTGAAACGGGGTAACATCCATCACACTATATTTCATTAGTCTTTAAGGCAGCCTTAAATAACTGGGCCTAAAAACAGATCTTGGTTGATATGGCAAGTATCTAAAAAGGATAACTCTGAAAATATCCTCTGCTGGGTTCAGCTTGGATTTTGCCCAAATAAATTCAATCACCTCTCATTATGATTGAGGAGAGGAAGAAAAAAAAAAAAAAAAAAAAGAAAAACAACCTCAGGAAAGCAAAGTGCAGCTCTGTTTAATCCATATAGACATGTCTACCCAAATCCCTTTGCTAATGTATTTCTAATTCAGATAGGCTAACTCATCCTGTAATAATGAGAGCTCCTGTGAAAATGTAGTGCATTTTTAGTATTCTTCAAATGTATTAAGCACTTCTATACCATTTTTTAGGGCTTTAGCAGCAAAAAAATAAAAATATATATTTATATGCAGCTTTCTGAGGTAGGCAAGCTGGTTTCTTTCCCAGTGTAATTGTGAGGCTATTTAGGAGAAATGAGTACCTGCTGGACAAAGCCACACAATAAATAATATTTGCTACACAGGTAGAGATCCACAAAGGGCATTTCATCTCTTCCCCTACCCTCAAGCATCCTGTATACCTTGCTAATGTTGACAGCTACAACTAAGTGCTAAATTCTGACTTTTTACAGCTGCAAACGGACCCTACTATATCTGTAAGGCAAGAAATATAGAGGAGAGCTTCAAAATATGTATTTTTTTGTTTAACTTCCAACACATAATTTTTTTAAACCTGCTTCACCCTGCCAGTTGCACATAACAATTGAAAACTGGAAATTCAACCTGAGCAACAGAAATGTAGACGGAAATTAGGAGAACCGGAGCTTTTGTGCAGCTTTTACACCCGCTTCCATGTGCGCTGTAGCCCGTGCTCAGCTCCGCACTCATTACTGCTTCCAGCTCTCCTCCCCTCTCACAACGAACATTAACTCCCCATGGCAAAGCCCTATAGCCCCAAACCACACACGGCTAAACCAAACGCTTCAGCTACATGAATCAGGCTTTTAAATAATCACTAAGGTAGAATTTTAAAAAGCATAAAATTGAAAGCATCCAGAGCCTTTACCATTTACTTACACCAAGTTGAGGGGTTTTTAAAGGAGACTTTGAAGGGAGGAACCTTGCTTTTTTGGTCCCCCCAAAAATCTCACAATAAGACTTCTGTGGATGCAATCTATTTAGGTAGCCTACTTCAGCCACAGCTCCATTTATCACACAGTTTATAATAACATAAGACTGAGCTTCCAGCACACATCCTTCTGCATCCTCCTACTTGTTTCACCCTCTCACTATTTCAGATATAGTGAGGTTGTAGAGAGGTGAGGTCGGTCTCTTCTCCCAGGTAAGAAGTGATAGGACGAGAGGAAATGGCCTCAAGTTGTGCCAGGGGAGGTTTAGACTGGGTATTAGGAAATTTTACTTCACTGAAAGGGTTATCAAGCACTGGAACAGGCTGCCCAGGGAAGCGGTTGAGTCCCCATCCCTGGAGGTATCTAAAGGACGTTTGGATGAGCTGCTTAGGGACATGGTGTAGTGGTGGGCTTGGTAGTGTTAGGTTTATGGTTGGACTCGATGATCTTAAAGGTCTTTTCCAACCTATACAATTCTGTGATTCTGTGACATGCACCAAACTCACCTTAGCAGAGACTGCATGTGATCAAATGTGCTACCGTGCTCCTGTTGGTGTCAATGGTATCTTTACCTAACTTTATATCACATTTCATACAACAGCAGCTTTGATTTAGCTGAATGGCCATGCCAGTTAACTTTCTCTTTAGAAAAGTATATTACTCTCTGATTAGCAAATTATTACTCCAGCATTCACCTTATATATCCCTTGCTTTTTCTCTTACAACCTATTCTCCTTTTCTCTCACCCGTTCTAATATTTTTTTTCCCATATATTCCTTAGTTCATTTTGAACTGGAGAACTGAACATCTGGAGAACCAGCCACCTGTGCAAGTTCTTGTTGTGTTTTGGACATTTATTCTTGGAGGCAGACAGAGAGCAAGCAATTATCAACCAGGTCATCGAGAGCATGGCAAACACACAGAGCTGCAAGAACCTACTGATAGGTTAAGCAGGAATTATGGATCATGCAAAGGTGTAAGGCAGCTCACAGCATGCTAAATAAACTGGGAGAGAGAGGTAAATGACAGGGCTCCTGTTAATATGTGTCACTATTTATTCTTTGCCTTTGGCTATTAACCTTGTGATTCCATATTTCTGGTAAGATGCTAGCCTTATGCTACTAAAATTTTTAAATTATGTCATAATCATGTAGAAAAAGAACATTTTTCCTCTATTAGTAAAGTAACACACGATAATAAAGTATACATATGATTCAAGTTTACATATGGTTCATCAGACATTTTAGCTGGACTTAAATTAGCAATAGTGATATATTGATGCTTCTCATCTTCAATCACAAGTACACACAGGCTATATTTTCTTTTTAAAACTCAGGTGCCTAATATTAACTAAGAATAATTAGACTTTGAAGGTCACAGAGCAGCTGATGCAATTTGCATCCATGATCAGGGAATGAATATCCCATAATCAGATAACCAGTACAGATGGACTGCTTTATAACACATACCACCATGCTTCTTTTCATTCATGTTAATATGTCATCATTTAGGTGCTTTAACTAATTCTGTAACATGCAAGGAAATTAATAATGCTACTTAAAGATGGAATAAAAGTTTCTCATCAGAGAAGGTATAGCAGATGTTTCTGAAATGAAAAATTAAAATTACATGGACTTTCCTACATGAAACACACAGGGAAAACATTACGTTCAAATGATGCTGTTTAATAATTTTACATCACTGTGACCCAATAAAACTATCAAGACGTTTGCTCCTCCGATAGAAAGTATAACACCTCACCTCCTTCACAGGAAGAGATATTACTTGCACTACAATATTAACTGCATTTTAAGGGCTTATCATTATATAGGTTATAAAAGAAGATTTTCTGGGATCATCTAAAATGAAGGATACAGGAAGGAGAAAAGGGTTCCACATTCAGATGGATGTTTGGAAAATAACGTTATACGACTCAAGGATACACATCTCCTCTCTCCTCTCTGCAGACGCTTTAGCAAATCAAATCATGGCTTTACAATAAAATTATGGCTATTCATTACTACTATCATTTTAAGTGCAGTTGTAATGGCATAGATATTAGTGGCGCTTCATATAGTTGTGACTACTAAAAGGTGCTGGGTACTTACTTTTCCAGTCCCACACAAGCAGCAAGGATGTATGTAGCTCTTTTAGCTCCCTGGTACTACTCAGAGAATGTAAAATTGTGCACATGCTCATGTCTCTGTGTGATCAGGACATAATAAATCTTACTATTAAGTTAAGGTCTTCCCACAAAACTAGATTTTGGAACAGAAAGACAAATGGACATTTTAAAAAAACTCCTCATATATAGAGACTTAAGCATGTGCAGAACATTAAGATACAATGGTCCTAAAATTGAACAATGTAAATAAATATTAGCTGCTTGACCTTTTTAACTGACAAATATTTTTCCCAATTTAAAAATACACAGACACATTCCCCTTTCCAAGCTGAGTCCTCCACAAAAAGCTAGTTTTAAAGGTAGTATAGTTTTTAATGGTTCAGTAACGATATACAACACCATGAAAACAGGGGTTTATGATGGCCTTTAGCTACAGCAATGTGAATGGCGCCTCTACGATTTTATTTGGTTAAAAAAAAAATACTTGCTCAAGTGATGTAATAGACCTTCCCATCAAATTTCCTTTCCTGTTTCACAGAACTGCACATGTATTGTTTTTTATATGCCAATGAGTTCGTTGGTGATAAAATGCTGCCAAAAGCCGTCTTTGATGAATGGTAATAAATTCAAATACCTTATATTACACTGCACTTTTTTTTTTCTTAAGGAGAGAAGGGAAACATACAAATTCATCATAATTCACACTATTTGACCCCGTAAGTATGAGCCAAAAAATCATAGCACCAAAAAAGCAACAATTCCAGCTAGTTATCGTTTTACTTCTGATCCTGCTAAACATAAAGATATTTAACACAGAGAGTTCTTACCACAAAATAAAGAATAGTGCATTTATGCTTGTTAAGCTATGAAACATGAATGGGAAAATAAAAATTAAATTGCCTTGCTTCAAATCCCCCCCTTCCAAATGAAAGCACTCTGGTAAAAAGGCCATTTGCACCGTGAAAGTTTTCTGAGGGCTTTGGTAAAAGAGAGTAACCCCCAAGAGAGAAGTCTGAATTCAGAGTGTATCTCCTGTTATTTGGAAAGGGAAAGAAAGAGGATTACCTAGACGTTCAGGCTGTTGGATTCGAGATTTGGAGGAAGGATCAATTCAAAGGCAGTGACACGTCCCTCACTTCATCACTGTCCCTTGCACCTTGGCCATGCATGATACTCTGGCCCCTATTTTTAAGCCATTATTTTACAGCTGAATGCTTCCACCTTTACCTTATTTATCTTCGCCTTCTATTTTTTAACAAAAGCTATAGAAAGTATCTCTACACACAAAGAATATCACCACACTATTTTTCCTATCAATGACTCAACCTCAGTCCATCTAAGTAATTTAAGACCAAGCTTTTGTGTTATTACTATGCAATATCTTTCTCATCTTGCCTCTGAAATTACGTACATATTAATGAGCTGCTCTGAAGATATTTGGCTCATATACACCTGTTTCACAAGTGCTATGTATCTCAGAAAGAAAAGGATAAAAAATTGTCCGTAATCTGATCTAACACTTTTTCCAGACTCACCATCGATACAGCAGCAATACATGTGGCAGATTCAATTTCTCAGTACATCAGAAATGTTTCACCATTAGATATTTAAGGAATATAAATCAATAGTGTGGCATCAGTTTTAATACTTTATCGACTGGCTATGTCCTAAATATGGACGAGTGTAAATTTAATCACAGATTCTGTTTCAAAATAACCATGATGACCTATGTAAATACAGTCCAGGAGTTGATTTAGACAGGGAAATAAGTATCCGATAAATAAGACATGCTTGCCAAGGGTTGTTTGAAGACAAAAACCACACCAGTAATGTGGACTGTCGTAATATGAGGTCTTTTCCTTACACCACGTGGGGATCCCCTGGTTACTCACTGATACGGCTAAGCATAGTGTACCTTTTGAGCTGCCTTTCTGTTGTCTATTTGTATCAATATTCGCCACAGTGGATTGTGATCTGTATCCCTACAACTTTGGCTGTTTTCTATCTCATATGGCAACTGAACCTGTACAGAGGTCATTAAGCAGCAAATGTGTTAAATAGCCTTTAGCATACTTTCAGCATAATCTTCTAATTGCTTTTCTCTCTGTAGGTAGATAGAAAACAGTTTCCTTAAAAGAGAATGAGAGAAATACAGGAACTTCTCCTGTTTCTTTAATGACTTTTATTGATAGTTTTGTTTTGCTTCTACTTTGGGCCTGAATCCCACAGACTTCCATATCTATGTCGGCATTTTAAATCAGTAATTTATGTCATAGGTTGAATCACATAATAATGGCATTCATAGTTTATCATACTCACATAGCTTTCTGGGTGTGTACCTTGGAGGCAAAAGAAGCAAATTTTTATTAACACATGTTTATACATAATTGACCATTTGGGAAGTAGGAAGGAGAAATGGCTGTGATTTACATAGTTTAAGAAATGTCTTAGAGCACCTCACCCAGTCTGGAGCTCCCACTGTGACAGATGAGCAAATGCCCATGGGAGATGACAGCATGGTATTTATGGTATTTCCTTCTGAGACAATTAAGTAACATATGCCAAGACCATAGGGATTATCTCTGAGCTACACAGTATGTAACTCTATCTGAAGAGAAATATAATATTTTATAAATTTGACAAACCATAAGAAAGAAAAAATTGATTCACCCGTTTTAATAATGCAGTAACTTTTCTCTGACTTAATCAGACATTTCTTGATTTTTTTTTTGCAATAAAGCAGTGACAAGCTAACACCCCACACACTACTTCAGAGCTGCTGTGCAGGGCTAGGGAAAATCTCATACACACAAAGTACACACTGCTATCCTGTGATTAAATGATTTGACAGCCCACTTGCTCTAGAACAGCCCTGATTTTACATCTGCAGTAAACAATAAAGCAACCTTTAAAATCCATAAACTTTTCTTCTTTGAAGGCCTTTGATGCAATCCCCAAAATAAGAGCTAGTATTCTGTTACTTAGAAAAGCTCATGGGCCTGGATCTTCACTGATTTTCACCTTGTGCAGCCATTTATTCTTTTGCAAAGTGGATGCAAAACGTGACACTAATAATTTGCTATTGTTTTATACACACTTTATCTTAACAACCTGCACAGCGTAACAATTTATTTATGAATGCACTTATATCCTCAGGTGTTCAACTACTCTATAAATTATGCCAGTATTCTGCATCCATGGGACCAGTAGGATACAGGTTATAATACCACTGTTTCTATATGTATTAGCAACAGTGCAACCATTCCAAGAATTCAGTTTTGGGTTCTTGTTTTAATTTTCTTACAAACTTTTTAGAACAATGGATTTTTCTTGTCCTCCAATAAAGAGAATTAATTCAGAAGAATGCTTAATGAACGTATCATTCTGCAGAAATTTGCTTTACAAAGCAGTAGAAAACCACATTTGTTCTACATATTCAAAATGGTATCAGATATTAGGTGAATGACTATGAGTGAAATCAGATACATGTCATAGCATTTCAGATGTCGCATGGACCACTTCAGAAACTCTCACAAGTAAATCTGAAATTTCTCATGCTTAAATAAGAGAATGGATCAAGAATAAAGAGACTTCCAATATACCAAAAGATCAGGTTGCATATAATCTCTTCACAAATACCAACAATATTGAAGAGTATTACTTCATAGATGCAAACTCTTTCATTTTGAATATCAATTTTTATGAGCTGAAATTTAAAAATACAGATTTTTATGTAAGTTGCAGCAGTCGCCTTTTATATCATTGTATGTGCTGTGGGCTGTCCTTCTGCAGCCCCTAGTGTAACAGGATATGGCCTCATGGCTCTAAAACAATAATATTACTTTTCCAAAATTTATAATCAAGTGTTTTGTTATGCATCGTGTGTTCAAAGAGTTGATAACCTTTAAACTGTTCCTGCTGAAAGAAAGCATGACTCTCCAACAGAGTCTTTCTCATGATTTCACATCAATTTTTTGTTTCAATTCACCAACCTGTACCAAATTCTGAACTTCTTTTTTTACTTTATATTTAGTCCAACAGACTTCCATTAACATGGAAATACATATCACGATTTTTATTTCAGAAATCATCTAATGGAGAGTGAAAAAAAAACCAAACCAACCATCCAAACAACAAAAAAATACAAATCCCAGCAGATATATTGATTAATTCTTCCAATAATTGTAAAACTTGGGTCAAGAATATAATAAAGGCATTAATTACAAAATAGCCGAGATGTCAAGGCTACGTTTTCTTTCAACAGTCATGGGTTGAAAGCTTAAGTTCCCCTACTACAGATATCATGTGATAAGAAAGTAATGCTCCAGAGAGGACATTACTGAAAGTTATGGATGGACCAGTTTGGCAACTAATAGATCCTTAATGGCTTTCAGAAGTAGCCTATACTCTCTGGTAATACCATCTCTAGAGGGTCTTCATGATGTATTATGTAATAATTGTAGTGCTTCTAAATATGTTTTGTATTACACTGATTACTGTGCCATTAAATTTTTTTGTGAGATTATAATGGAATTTTTGGAGTTTGTTCTATCAACACTGAGAACTTTTACAGTTGTTAATGTTTCTCATTATGACATTAGCTTTATTTCAAAATACTTGGAGTGTTGATTATTTTGTGAAAAGGGAAATATTTACTTTGCAAGGAAGTCTGGTCCTTTTTTTCGTACCGCTCTTCAAAAGCTGATTTTGACACTTAAGATGGTGACAAGAAATCAAAGGACACCGACAACAGTTGTGGATGCTACCATGAGTGCATCTTTCATTGCTGTTCAGCTGTCCCTATGCATCATTAGAACTGAGGTTACCCATCCTCACCTTTTTTGTTATCCTTACAAACATCTCAGACGATTGGCCTGGCTACTGGGTGATTTTTATGCAAGTTAAGTGTTCTCAGCACGTAAGCAAAATTGAAGCCGGTGGTGGGTTTCTCTTTGATTCACATGGCAACTCAGTTAATCTGATTTCACCGTTTGCTCCAAGCCGATCTGCTCTTGCAGGTTCCGATGCCTTTTTCTGGCACGCTGCGGGCAGCATAGGAAGGGGCTCAGCACAGAGCAGGCACTTGGTAGAAGTATCCAGCTTCTGCCAAAATAGTCCTAGGGCAGGAATAATCCTCCCGGCCATACCTTCTGTTTCCTCCTTGCCCCCCAGCTCAACAGATGTCAGAGCCTCCCAGACACACACCTCTCACTCAAGCACCAAATATACAAATAAACATAAATGTGGATCAGCCACAGTCTGCCTGTACCACACCACGGTACTGATGCGCAATGGTCAGAGTGCAGAAGACCTTGTATGCTCCCTTATTATTGTGGTTAGCTTCACTGTAAATTAACGTATTCAACTGTAATTATGAAAGTCAGTTCATCTATTTTGCATATTATAATCATGCTATTATAGTTTAGATCTGAACAATATTTCCAAAAGACATGACACATGCTCTATCCATAACCACCCTACCCTCGCCACTCAATTCACAAAACTAACGTATATATGAAAGTATTATACTTTCTTGTTGAAGAATTGCTCCTCTTCACGTGAAGACACACCGCTTGGCAAAGTAGGAGGACAGGCATCCGTTCTCATAGATACCCTTTTCAGTTACAAGCCTATTAAATAAAACACGAACAATATGTACTTAAGATACAGAGTATCTTGTTTTATTGAAAAAGCTCAGAAGGCTTTTCTGTTTTCTTTCTCCCCACAAGAACTCCTCCTTTAACGCTTTCTGAACTGCCATGCATTTACATGATGCAAACTGATGAATACTGAAATCGCTAAAGCAGTATCTGAAAGCATAAATACACCAGTGGTAAACACACATGAGCTCAGCTGGCTGCTGCAGGCACCCAGCGAAAGGAGATCCTGACACCAGAACATTGTGCCATGCGTCTTCTCGCGTCACCCGTGAAGGTGCGGTCTCAGAGATTAGTCCCTGTGTACTAAGAGCTACATCACGATACTATGCATGAAAGGTCAGAGCACCACAACTTCCCAGAGACTGGGCAGCCTAACTCTCCGCTCAAGCCAAAGATACGTTCATCCTGAGCAGTGATGATGTCAAAATATGGCATAGGATTTTATGCTTAGGTCTCTTTGGGTTTTTTTTTCTTTTTCCAAGAACAGGAAATATGAAGTGAGTATTACTGTAGAAAAAGAATCACACGTTGTTATTACAGTGGGGGGAGTTTAAGATGAGTGCAATTACATCAATATTATTGTAATTAATGATTACATCATGCTTTAGAAAAAGAGTACAGAAAAGGTTGGTATTAACATGCAAGACACGGCAGAGTGATATCAATACTCATTTTACCGTTCAGATTTTTTTAAAAAGCTAATAGCTGTCAAAAATACCCATTATAGGCTAGTCTATAATTTGTAGAAGTCAAGTAATACATTTTTTCTGAAGGTATAATGGATGCTCCATGGAGCAATTATTTTAGAAAGACAACTTCATCTCAGCTGTCTCATGCCAGCAGAACTATTTAAGAGCCAGAAATGCATAATTCAACATGGAAGAGCTGTCAGATTTGAGAATACCTTTAAATTATAAAAACTTAGCACCACTAGTCAGTTATAATTATAATGGAAATGTAGTTTTCTGTCGTTTTATCATAGCAAACATCTCTTAAGAAGCAATTTCATGTGTTAAAATATTTTGGCAAAGTGACTTTTGATTCTAAAGGGATACAGATTATCTAGTTTTATACCTGAATATTTTTCTTACAAATTGAATGTAACAGCTTACATCGTACAAGATGGTTAGAGCAAGAGTATTATTAAAATCCCATTGGAAATTGTTACTATGAAACAATGAGCAGCATAACTCACTAGGACAGGTCAAGTTATGCACAAAAATATTATTTTATTACAAAATATGACAAGACAGTTTTTCATCAGACAGTCAATTATTTTATACAGCACACAGCCAAAATACAGAAGATGGTTCTTCTTTTGACTTTGGCTTCTTTTAGTAACTAGAAAATCAAATTGTGAATAGTTGAAGTAGTCGCTTGAATGGTTTGGGGATCAACAAAGCATACTAAAAGTGCTCTCAGAAAATTAAGGTGATATTTAAATCCTTTTCAGTTTCTTTTTTGTCCACCATATTGCAATGCCAGTTCTTTTCTCTTTAGGCAGGACCAGAAGAATAGTCTATGGCTTCACTCAGAAACAAGCCTATTGACCTATTATAAGGTTATATTGGTCTCCCAATACATGTTTTTTGTCACTTCCCTCCAGGAGCTGAACCCAATCCACACACGAGGGTCATGGCCCATATGCATGGGCCAGGTACCAGGGCTCAAGTCTGCTTTCTTTTCTCATCTTGTTTGCTGACACCCACAGCAGCTTCCAGTCCCCTCCTTACAGAGGAGATCATGAAGTCTGGAGTTGCTGTTGTTTGGTTTTTAAATGAGTTATCAAGAATTTTATAAATTGAACTTTGTACAAATAAAAAGAAAGTGGTTTAGGATTTTTTTTTTAATATTCACAAATAGTTCATTCTCCAACTAGTTCTACTATTAAAGTCATGGAATTGCCTTTTTGAAACTGCTAACAAAGACCTTTGTGTGGCCGTTTTTTCAGATTAATTAGCTTTGTGATGTTGTTGGTTTTGCTGATGACCATTACACTTCCCAGATTTCTATTGGCCTTTCTACTCAGCCCACACATGCAGTAGCAGAAGAGCATTTTCCTCTCATGGGCAATTAGTTGTGGTCAGTTGGTTTTATTTATATATTTGCTAACTAAATTCCCTGATACTGTATGTATTCATATATGTGTTCAATTTTAAACAACTTAAACATTTTGGGTGCTAAAGGTAAATTTTAAGCAGGTTTGGGATGAAAAAAATGTTGAATTTTATCAGTAAATATAACAATCTTGACAATGAGGTTTCAATGTATTATGTTCTTATAATTATAGTGGCAGTATAGCTTCATCATCATAACACAGGACGGCAGGAATGATGGCCCTCCTTTTTTGTTATTTACTCCTTTTCTCCTCCCACAGCGTAAGAAGACATTACATCCAAGAGATGGAAAGTTATCTTATCCTTCTCCCCCTAAAGGTACCAGCATATTAACAAATTGCTGAGAAACAAAAGATCTGATTCAGAAAATATCAATTTCTTGTTTCTATGGACGCAACATGATGTAGTATTGCATAACATAATACAAATTAAGGAATTAAATTGGTTTCATTTCATCTGATTTTCTGGCAGACTTTAATGTGTTAAGTATTTACTAAAGAGGCAATTGGAATGCATACAGCATACAGAATTATAATTTATTAACACATCTTCAGTAGTGGCACACATTATCTTCCACAGTCTCACCTGTAAATTTCTGGGTTAAATCAGGTTCTATCCCAATAGCACACTAAGTCTCAAGACAGATAGTAGTGTATTCAACCAGCAAATTTCCAGCATACTGTAAGATTTACCATTATTCTGTACCTTTTTCATGTAATACACAGATGTAATTGCTTAAACGGAGCTTTAAAATTAATGCTATAAATACAAATTTGGGGTTTGCAGGACATGACACCGTAGACTTTTAATGAGTCAACAAAATTGTAAGTTTGCTACTCTATAGTACTCCACATGCAGGCAATTTACTAATAATGAATAAATATATTTTAATAGCTCCTCCGTTTGCTGTGCCACATATTTAAGTGCAACATGGGACTCCCCCATGCTCTGTAGACATGGCTGCTAAAGGTTATCAAAGGGGCTGCTGCTGGTGAGCCATTGTTTCAGAGAAACTACACAGATTTTCTTATAAGCAATGTTTTCTTATAATTTCTAAGTCCACACAGAAGGAGTAGCAATAATGCAAAGCTGCAGTAACTATTAAATTTTCCATCACATAATTAAAATTAGCAGTGCTGGGACTCCACACTTGTGTGCCATACAACTCAGGAAAAGTTAATATTGCATGATTTGAGACAAGGAAAGAAAAACACCTTTTTACTTCCTAGTTCTTAACAGCAGCAGACATTTTTTGAAATTCAGATGCTTGGTTCCTGTCGGCTTCAATGGGATTTGAACAGCCCTACAAAAACACTATACTGTGTTTGGGACCCAGGCTGGTATCTCTGCACCACAGCATATAGGAACCACGTAGTCCATGCAGAGCTCACCTCCAGCCATGCTGCACTGCAATCCACTGGATAACAGAGCTGTACTCAGTATGTAAAATTAGATATTTTAACACATTTTTATCGCGACAGCTACTCCAAATATAGCATTAATATTTGGTAGATTGTTTTCTTCTTCGCTTCACTTGAGAGTGAACATAAAGAAGAAGAAACTCAAGGACATATTACCTCCTGGCTTCCTTTGACACAAAGTGTATTTACAGTATGGCCTAAAAGTTTTTAGTCCAGTTCTCAGTCCGACACTCTTGAATTCGATTAATGGAGACATTCTAGCACTTACGTCAAGTTATGCTGCATATAAATGGGGATAAAAGGATTACCAGGTTATAAATCAATTGAGAGATTCAGGGATATAAATCTCAGGGACACTAGGCTTCAGCGTTAATGGAAATGCAGAATTCCATTGGCTAATCACAATTTAGATTGCTACCAGATACATCACTGGATTTCACAGGGTGTCCTAATAAAACTCCTTAGTACTGTGGGGAGGTGGGAAAAAAAGAAAAAAGTCTTTGAAGGTGGCCCACAACAATCAGCTTCCATGCTAGCCATGGGCTTATACCGTAAACCATGCAAAAAAGGCTGTTTTCTTAGACAAGAAGTAAGCGACATCACAGTGGTGTTAGGAGTTATTGGTCTTTTTTATATGGGTAATGCAAAAAGGAGGCCATTGTACCTAAATTAGTCTCTTAGAAAAGTCAGCTTACTTTTCTCTTAGAAAACTAGGCACAAAGATAAGTATAGAAAACTGTAGATGTACAAAAATGCACAACTTGTATGACAAAGCTGTGGCATGGCTAAGTTAAACAATGTTTTGAGACCGTTATGTAACTTCAGCTTTGTAGAAATATAGTTTTCTTTATTACATGGAGAAGAAAATTATTTTCCTTCCCTTTGACAAAACACTGCAAGATGGAGAGAAGACTCCAGTATGCAAAAAATATTATGGAATAGTTCAGGTGCCCTGCTTAGTTCTTGCTCAAAAGGAAAGAAGATGGCTACAGATAAGTCAGTTCAAAAGGTAGAAATCTCAAACTTGGTGCTGAGGAATATGGAAAGAGGGAGTAAGAGCTGGGAAGATATCTTCGCTTCAGCACAACTGGGGAGGGGGGAAGAATTTCGTGGGAACAGGAATCCTCAACTTTCCTCAAGGGTATGATATCTTCTGGCTGTGTTTGACAGAGTACATTTCTGCTGAATACTATAAGAAATAAAAGCCAAGGAGACACTATGGGAAAAGGAACATTGGGCTGGATATGTAAAAATCTAAAGGACGGTTTATACCCAAAGGGTCCTCTATGAGTTTATAGATACAATATGCAATTCTTAGAACCAGTCATATACAAACAAGTTAAAAACAACTCAACTCATGCCCTGATTAGTTGAGGGCTTTTGCAGAGTATGATATATTTTAAGTTTATCTCACGCCTAATATTATCATGAAAATGACCTAATGTTTAACTAAGCATTGTCCTATCTTCTAGATACAACAAGGGGGGGAAATCTATTCTAAAGGCTTTCCCTTGTAAGAAAGTTGTCATATTTGAAATCCCTTGACTGTTGTATTATGTACAAAACATATCCAACAGAGAAGCTTTTGTAGGTTCCCATAAATACTTGCTGAACATCAAGATATTATATTGGAAATAATGAGAATGCACCGAGAAGGCATGACCCTGAGCAACTTGAGTGGGGAGGGTGGCATGGAAGATATTAAATCATGCTTTCTTTTGTCATTGCCAATTATATATTCAGGTTTCATGTCAATGCCTAATATATCATCATAGCAATGTATTACAGTTCCAATGTGTACTGCATAATCACGGTAACATCACTCTGATGTCATATTAGACACTGGCAAAGAGCCACATTACGAGTAAAAATTGGGGCTTACCAAGAAATGTCTACAATATTTTTTTTTTAAACACATGATTAATTTTAAGCCTAACCAAAGAAACAACACATTTGAAGGAATGGAGGTCATTTCCAACTGTTACTTCATAGTGTACTTTGGCTCAAAGCCAAAGAGACAGAAGGGGAGACCCTGTAATAAAATATCTTTTTCTAATTTTTTTTTTTTTAATAGTGAGACTGAATATTTAGAAGCACTTTGGCATTTAAGATGAGGTTGGGGGCTTCCTGAAATTACCACTGTTTCCCCTTTGCTAGGCAGCCAAATGTATACACCATAGTGCAACGCATTTTAAGTTAAACAGTCAATCATCCAACATATCTGCAATGGCATGCACAGACTTCAAAATTCATTGTTTGGGGCATTTTTATGAAACACTGAATGTTTTAGTTATTATTTGATAGGTTATTGGAAATCCAGGAATGTTAAAGATGAGAGGATGGAGTCGTGTGCTATTAGATTTGTTCTGCCACAATAGGAATGAACAAAAAGTAAGTGGTCAAATCTGGATTTTTGGGATCTGTTCCTAAATTAGTTAATAGCATACTCTGCAAGTTTAGCTAAGTCACTTAATTACGGCATGCTCTTTCACTTTTCCTGTCCATAAAATAGATGCATTCCTAAGTTCGCAGAGATGATGCGCGCCTTCATTCATTACTGTTTGTAAGATATACTCAGATGGAAGGTATTCTATCAGAGTAAAGTATTACTATTTTATAACAAGTTCTCTATGGTAATCACAAATTCAAGACACCAGAAGTGTATTGAATTTTTTGTAGCCAGAAGGGATAGGGTAATATTAACTCAGCTTTTTTGTTCTGGAGAAAAAACTTCTTTTATCATTTTCTTCCATTCACCTTAAATTAGAGTTAATTGGATACGCGTTATAAGTAAATAAGTACCTTAAATTTATTAAGGTGAATTTGCCACAGGAACCAAATTTTCAAGCAAAAGTGCCTGCCTACCAAGACATGAACAGCACACGGTGTGTGTGCAAACTGGGCTGTAATTGCTGTGTCCCACAAGGTTCAGTCGTAGGGGCTCGTCTTTCTGTGCCTGATGATAAATGTGGAAAGGAAAAGCATTCAAAGGGGTTAAGCTGATGTCGCTGAACCTTTTTTCCCCCCAAATACAAAGAAATCATTAGGAAATTTCAGCTATATACTTAGCAAAAGCAGATTTCAAAAATCAATACGCACTGTAGACCCCTGGCCGAGAAACTGCATGTAAAGCTAGAGTTTCCTCTCATCCATGCCTCCATAAATTCAGCTGTTGAGCTCATGAACAGCAGTAACCCTCGCCATCCAAGGCTTCCTTTTGAGATGAGACTTTCTCTGCTGAAAGCATGAGCAATACTTTCTTAATGCTTCATCCTGTAACTTGATCACAGCCGGTCTCTCACCTGCTTTTCAGGCAACTGACCAGGAAGCTTTTTATCTCTGATAAAATTTCATGTCACTGTTCCCATCAATTTGAGTAAAATAAAGATGGTGTTACCGCTATTTTTAAAGTATCTTACAGTAAAGTTGTTTTTATAATATAACATGTCCAATGTCTCATTTTGTAATAGGAAAACAATTATTATTACCTATTTCAGGACTTTGAGATCCTCAGAATATATTAGTTAAATATCTCTAATTTTGCTTCCTTTGACCCAGTAATTTTAGTAAGTATAGTGACATAAGTGATTATGAAGGCAAATTTTCCTCAGGTACGTAGTTCTAGGAGGAAAAACTCACCCTAAGAATACATCTTCACTTTTTAGCATTTCCCTGCATTAACGCAATTCCTCATATAACCACTTATCATGGGCCAGACTCAAAGAGCACTGAAGTCAATAGGCACACTCCACAGCTTTCCCCATCTATGTCAAACTGTGTTGGAACATTCAAATAGCCTGTAACAGAACACAAAAAGTGCCTTGTACAAAAGTATTAGTGGTAGAATACGAAAAAAAATAGTTGAAAAGGAGATTATTGTAAGTTGTATTGTTGACTAAGACCTAGATGCTTTCTCTGAAGGAAAAAATTATAAAAAAAAAAGAAGAAAAGAAAAAAAGAAAAAATACATTTTCCCTGATAGTTTGATTTTACTATTGTTATTATTATTTCAAAGGTTTTGCAAAGGACAGCAGCTGTTTGTCACAAATAAGATTAAAATGAAAGTATCTGTAACTATAAAAGTTGTCAAGTATTTAATTTTTAAGTACCTAATTTAGTCCTTTTTTTGGTCCTTTTTTGCTGTATCCATCAGTATGTTTTCTACAGATACATGCAAAAAACAGCATGCCAAGAGGAAATTTGCATCTACAGTAGCAAACAAGGGACACCAGCAAAAGCTCTGCTTCCAAATTTATTTTTCTGGGAATGCGGCAGAGCTGAGATGACTTGTACTAGCACGTTACCATCAGTTGAAGCGTTCCTCTCTGAAACAATGAGGTGGGGAACTGCCACTCCTACCTCAGACCACTGGAAGAAACAATCAAAGTTGGGAGATTTTTGTAACCAGACTGGTGAAATAAAGCAACCTTCAACTCACTACCAAAGGCAGAAGTAACACAAGGCACGCGCACACTTTTCAGCCAGGTGCCCAACATGGAGGGTGTTCTCCCAGAGACACACGCTGCACAAAATACCTCGCTTTTTCCTTGGAAATACCAATTATTGGTCTTACAGGCAGCTAGGTGGAAGTTCAAAATAACCTGGTCTGTATATCCTAGCACATGCCACAGTCAAGTTGAGGTTCAAAAGACTATAGAGGTGATTCAAAGATCAATTCTATCTGGAAATCGAGTGCACCCTCAGTCAGTTTGCAGATGACACCAAGTTGTGCGGGAGTGTTGATCTGCTGGAGGGGAAGAAGGCTCTGCAGAGGGACCTGGACAGGCTGGATCGATGGGCCAAGGTCAATTGTATGAGGTTCAACAAGGCTCAGTGCTGGGTCCTGCACTTGGGCCACAACAGCCCCATGCAATGCTACAGGCTTGGGGAAGAGAGGCTGGAAAGCTGCCCGGCAGAGAAGGACCTGGGGGTGTTGGTCGACAGTCGGCTGAATATGAGCCAGCAGTGTGCCCAGGTGGCCAAGAAAGCCAATGGCATCCTGGCTGGTGTCAGGAATAGTGTGGCCAGCAGGAGTAGGGCAGTGATCATGCCCCTGTACTGGGCACTGGTGAGGCCGCACCTCGAATGCTGTGTTCAGCGTTGGGCCCCTCACTCCCAGAGAGACATGGAGGGGCTGGAGCGTGTCCAGAGAAGGGCAACGGAGCTGGGGAAGGGTCTGGAGCACAAGGCTGATGGGGAGCGGCTGAGGGAACTGGGGTTGTTCAGCCTGGAGAAAAGGAGGCTGAGGGGAGACCTCATCGCTCTCTACAACTGCCTGACAGGAGGCTGTAGAGAGGTGGGGTTGGTCTCTTCTCCCAGGTAACAAGGGATAGGACGAGAGGAAATGGCCTCAAGTTGTGCCAGGGGAGGCTTAGACTGGATATTAGGAAATTTTACTTCACTGAAAGGGTTGTCCAGCACTGGAACAGGCTGCCCAGGGAAGGGGTTGAGTCCCCTTCCCTGGAGGTATCTAAAAGACGTTTGGATGAGGTGCTTAGGGACATGGTGTAGTGGTGGTCTTGGTAGTGTTAGGTTTACGGTTGGACTCAATGATCTTAAAGGTCTTTTCTAACCTATAAGATTCTGTGATTCTGTGAAATGCTCTTCCACTCATCACTGTTTAGTTACTTGGGCCCACTTTATGACCTTACTAATCTAAGTGTACAGCGAGGTGGGTTTATTGGTGCTAATGCAGGAAGAATCTGCCTTGTATAAATACAGAATTTCTTAATAATGTATTTAACAGTGTGGTCCAAACCTGGTTACTTGTAGAAAGGAAAATAAAAAAAAATGAAAGCATAAAAAGCTACAATATAAATGAAAAATACAAACTACATTAAACATTTCATTGAATTAAGGAATGGAAGTTATTCAGATTTTACTTCTATAATTATTTAATTAGGGGAGACAAATACAGATATATCTTCTGAAAACATGAAGATGAGGAGAAAGAGTCTGTTACTAGCTTGATATGTATTTGCAAGGATGCAGACTTTTGCAAAAATGTTCATCACTGTCCACAGATTTTTTACTCTTCTGGAATATTGCTTTTCATGCTTCCAAAATTTTTTGAAGTAATTGTTAAAAATAAAAATTGAAAAAAAATTGTAGTTATTCTTCTATTTTGTTACTAAATAAACTTGGTAAAATTCATGAGAAAATGCAAAAAAATCCAACCCTCAAAACTAAAATAACACTAGTAATAATAAAAAAGTCTTTTTATTATACATACTGTAATAAATATGTACTTTCTCAATAAAGTACAAAGAGCTACCACCTTTTTTGAAAAAATTAAAACTGAACCCCAACTGATGAGGAACTATCAGGATAAGGATTTAAACCTGGCTCTGAACTCTGTGCAGCCTCACCAAGACTCATCACTCAATCATATTTCCTGGCATGAGAAGGAGGAAAGTATCTTCTTGAATTTTCAGACTGAATGTCAAAATTTCAACACTGGAGGCAAGGAAAAAAAAAAACCACCAACAGAGCAGCAAAAAGAAGACAAGGTGACCACAAGCTGAACTCAAAAAAACCTAGCCCCTCTGCACTGGAAAATCATGTACATTTGATGTGGAAGTTACTAAGATACAGTGAACATGAAATCATCAAGGCACAGCATTTCAGAGAAAAATTGCAATTTAAAGCCAAAGCTCGTTCCTAAACATGTACCTGTGAAATGAATACTTGATTACTTTTTATCTTTTTCATACATGTTTAATTGTGACATAACCTGATCTTTGATAGAAAATTTTCAGTAAATTTACTCAATTTCTGCCCTCTGCCTCCTGTGCAGCATGACAAATGCAGGGAAATTCAGTGCAGCCAAATACAATTGCATCTATTGAAAGAAATGCTTTCCATTAATCTTCCTTTTATCTTATTGCAGTCTCTTCTTTTTTATGGGAAGAAGAGCTGTCTATACGTTTGTGTGCATCTATGTGGACGTACGTGTATAAAGAATTAGAAATGTATAGATGAATAAATGCATTTTTCTTACAAGTTTTATATCTGTATATACACCCCAATACATAAAATGCATTTATATTTACATATCTATACACACTTTTATATAAGGATACAATATATGTTTCTACCTCGGTGTATTCACGTATCTGTACATACACACACGTGTCCCTCTGAGCTCCTTGCCTTACCATGTACTACAGTGATTTTTTCAGTGAAAGTTTCAAAGTGCCTGCACATTTATTTCTGGATAAAAGAAGCAGTTTGAGCTCCTGACCACTATTCTCTAACAAATAATTCTTTGTGGCTGTAATTAAGATGGCTCTGAAAGACTGCTGGGATGTCTTAGTGGTCTAGAGAGCACTCCCCCTCCCCTGAAACAAAATCCTTTATCACATTTTTGAATTAATTATAAAAGTTAAAAATTAAATCTTTCTTGTGTCCCCCATAATAATCCTCCCAGATCAGTTTTTGTCCATATTAATGGAGAACACATCCCTAGTAAGATTTAATTTCAAACTTTTATAATTATGGTTAAAATTAAATCTTACTGTGGCTGTATTACACATTAACATGAATGAAAGCCAGCCTAGGAGGATTATCAATGGTACTCCAGCACGATTTATTTTTAACTTTTGCAATTAATTAAAATCTTTGGATAAAGATCTTGTTTTGGGGTGGGGGAGTCCCTATTAAGATGAAGCCCACAAAGTGTTTCCATTCTTGTGCAGGGTATCGGAGCTGGAAAGGAAAAGGCTGAGAGCTCAGAGAGATCATCCAATAAATCGCTCATCCCTGGTGGAGCAATACTTAGTTCTGAGCTCCCTCTGCTCTGGAAAATATAGTAATAATACCCCAAAACAGCAGTTTGTTTCTAAAAATGCTCAGCAATACTCTGCACAGGCATGGATATAACCTTGTACCATCTCGTAATACCATGAGATACACACAGCAGTTCTGTATTAACAATTCCTAGATTTTAATGCCCCTTGGGAGTCTTCGGATTATCTAGCCTGACCTCCCAGATAAGTCAGGTCACAGACTTTTCCATGTGAATCCCTGTTGCACAGGGCATTATTCTTTTTTTGCTTTCCTGGAAACTGTTGAGTGCAGTCCCTTGTTGAGCACACCTTTCCAGAGGGTGCCAAGGTAAGGACCCCAAGTGATAACGAAGGTATTGTTTCCTTCGGGACCAAACTGTGAACCTCTGCTCAGAAGAATAAGCCTCATCGCATGCCTTGCCAAGGGAGACTTCATCAGCTGCCTTAGGGTGAGCCATGTTAATGGCCAGATAGCACACAGGTTAAATCCCAGAAAGAAATACATAGATACATTTCACAAATGACTTATTTCAGCTGTGGGTATCATACCATTTAAGTTGTCCTTTTTTCTTTCTCAGAAAAACAATATTTCTAAGGGTAAAATGACTTTGCCTTGACTTTTTTTATTTTTTCCCCAAACAGAAGTGATGCCAGCTAGCAATGCAGCAAGCAGCACAAGGCATCCCTTGCACTCAGCTTGCTGCACCAGCAACACCTTGGCAGCCAAAAAATGGGTGAAGCTCCCAGGGACCTTTGTCTTCAGAAGTGCTGAGTCCCCGCAGGGCTCAGGGTGGTCTCGCTCACCACGCACGGGAAGTTTCACAGCACCCTGCTCTGCCTCAGATAAACTACAGCACCCGTGTGAGCTGCCTGCCATGGACTGATCGGGAACTCGGGGGTTTCTTAGAATCATGGAATCATTTAGGTTGGAAAAGACCCTTAAGATCATCGAGTCCAACCGTAAACATAACGCTGCCAAGTCCACCACTACACCAAGTCCACCACTACACCAAGTCCACCACTACACCAAGTCCCTAAGTGCCACATCTTCTTCTAGCATCAGATGAGGATGAGTAGGTTTTAAAATAAAAATCACAATAATACTGCGTTCCTCAGAGAAGTTTCTTCAGTCAATGGCTTTATTCTTTCATCTTCAAACATATCCTACACTACTGAAAAGTTACATTAAGTCATAACTTATTCAAGTTCCCTCTGACAAGCCAACACAGGGTTTGTAATAAGTTCTGCAGCACCTGGTTTTTATAAAATAGGTTTTCTTTACAATCAGTTATGCTTATATGCGTTGTTTCCACAATTACATGCATGCTTTTGCAAACGGATAAAACCTCCTTGAAAGTGACTTTTTTTTCCAATTACCAGCCTGCAGATAAGATGGTTGTAAGATGACTTTTTACGTAGCCAGGTAAGTAAAAGTGCATGAGCCTCCACTCCGCACCCAGACCCAGGTCGGTACTTAGGACAAGGATGCACCCAAAGCACAGATGGATAAAGGGTTTTCTGAAGATGTGAGTATGTTAGAGAAAAATAAGCAGAAACAGAAGGGAAGCTGAAAAAAAAACTAGGCACAGCGAGAGAAACAGTTGTAGCCAGACCCTGAATTAAATCTATAAAAGGGATCACACGTGGCTGGAAACAAAAATGCTGTCTCCTATACGATTCCTTTGGCAATCAGGAAATGGGAACTTGCCCACTCTTTGTAAATATGAAAGTATTTCTATTGTGTCAAAAGTATCTGATTCCACTATCATGTTTTTCTTCTAAGACAAATCACAGAGCTGAAAAACTTTGGCTAACCTCATTCTTTCTCTGTGATTTACTTTAAGTTACACGAGGAGAATATCTCAGTTGATGATATTTGGGGGCTGCAATTTTGTGTCCTAGACAACATCACCTGAAAAATAAAAATTTTACGATAAACCTGTAAGACAGGGTCTGTTTTTAACATGGGGAGGAGGGGCCAGGAGTAGCAGAGAAAACATAACTTTGCATATCCACCTTGGAAAACCCAACAACATTGCAATTAAAACATCAATGGCTTTTGTACAGTGAGAGGTTGAAGCATCGTCACTAACTTCTGTGTTCTCAAGGAAATAATTTTACTTCCCTTCTGTGATGTAGTTAATTATCTGTATGCATTCACTCATTAATCAACTAAAGTTCCTTTAGAAGAAAAGGTGGAAACATCTCCTTTTCAGTAATTAAGCACAGTATTATTGAATGTTCAAGTGAAGGGAAGCTTATTCATAATATCAATAAATCCATAAATATAAGAATATACATATTCATATAGAGATTCTTCTTTTTATTTTCCTTCTCCAAATGAAAGAGTATCCATATTTGATATTTCCATGTAGGAATATCGTACTTAGTCCTTACATAACAATTCTGGTCAGTTCTGACAGAACAAGGAATGAGCAATTCTACAAAGGAGGAAGAAAAATCACTTCAGGAAAGTTTAGACTACTGAATGAGGTGTATTAAATGAGGTTTTGTTAAACAATCTTCTCCCGATTTGCTGATACCTCTCCGAATTATACAGAGATGGGCGTTGGGGCCCTTTGCTAGTTCCCCTCCTCTACAGCCCGGAAATAACGGTCTCCCCATGTGGTGCCGATAGTCTTCGTTATCCACTGTATTACATTGGAAGCAGTTACTTACATCTAAGCAAAGTAAGTATAATTTCAAATGTGAAAATAAAAGAGCAGACAACTCACTTGTAGCTTTTCTTTCCCTGCCTTGCATATTGTCCTGTGTACTCTTGAATAACTGAAAGCCATAATTATTTACTTTGGGGAGTCCTGTAAGCCATGTCATCATGCGTGCCGATGAATTTTCTGGGAATGATTTGAAATGTTTCCAGTTAAACTCTAGACTTAACATCTCAAGAAGAAAAAAAAATAATGTTTCTACCACATATTTTATTAAGCCCTTTAGGTCCTTTTACAAGAGAGGAAATACCAATTAACATATAATTTAGCAGAACAAAATATTATCCCATTTCAACCAGTACCCACTTCCTTGAAGTTTATTCAAGCATTAATAACCATTTAATGCAATTTAACTACACTGAGGTATCCGTTACATTAATATCATATATCCATCAGGAAATTAGAGTTTTGTCTCTATGAATTTTGTATTACAAGAAAGACTTTATAATTTTATTCTGCACTTTATGGTGGCTAATTTAAGTTTTAAAATGGTTCAGATAGCTTCCCAGTCTCTCTCTTCTACAGTGTAATATGACTAACAAATTGTTACTGATGTTAAAAGATCATGAACACATCATTTATTAAACAGGGCTGGAGAGATAAGTTTGAAAGAAGAGTGCATTTCCCATATAATCCCTATGTTTTTTGGAGCTTACATCCAGCCATGGGAACAACCTCCGCGGATTGGAATGCTCAGGACCCCAGGCTCCACACGAGTGGAAACACACTCAGAAAATACACTCAGCACCATGAAGAACTGAATCCCTCAGCTTAAAGACACTCCCTGCCCACTCTCCAGTAATCTTTAACATGGACATTGGGCTGCAAACATAATAAGAAAAAGATTACCCCTATCCTACCTGGCTTGGGGATCATGGATCCGTAATGCCCATGAGAAAAAGTCTAGCTGAGGTTCAATGATAACCCAAAGCAAAACAGCAAATCCTCCTAAAATCCTCAAATGTGGGACAAGCACATGTAGATACAGTTCCTCTGAAGTTTCCTCAGAGAGGCAGAGTAGTTTTGGTTATTTCTGCATCAGTTTGTTCATCTCTAACTTAAAAGGTGTTTTTATCTTTTGCCTTTGTCAGAATACCAGAATATAGATTTACAGCACCTGAAAACAACCAGAAATTAATTCTGAAACAATGCAAATTTCCTATTGATTAAAAAAATAATAAATTCTGCTGTTAAAGATTGGACTGGTGTTTAGCATTTAATTCCTCACCACAGGTTTTCTCTGAAACTTTGTCCAAATTACTTAATTTTCCTATCCCAGTTAAAGAGGAATAAGAGCACTGGTTTGCATTTTCAGGTTTAAGAATTTAATGCTTTTTGTTGCAAAATCTTTTTCTTAATAAATATTTGCTACACTGCAAATTTTTGTATATATCTTTATATATATACATTTGTGCATAGCAACACGGGCAATAAATCTTCATTCTGGCTGATAGTATTATTAATTATAGAATACCTTCTCTCTTACTTTTACAAATACCTTTCTCTTACTTTTACAAACTGCTCCACTCTAAATGCAGCATAACTTCTTTTGGACGCACTTTTTTTGCTCACCCTATGAGTGCTTTTGCAGGGCAGCTATTTGACCAGAGATGGATGAGGTGCATCACAGGGTATTTGCCAGCACTGTCTACATCTGTCTTCCCCTACTGCTGCACTCCTGGATAGCAACCTGCAAATCAGCTGGTTGCAGTTAACTCCTTTGGTAATTACATTTAACACCTCCTTATGCTACTGGAAAATAACCACGCACTTTTCAAGCACTGAGGATCAAACTATATAGATAAGAGAGTTACATTATGCCATTACTGTACCCAAGAAGTCCTTTACTTGTTGGTTTGAGGGCCAGTGCCTCTGGACTAGCTACACAAATGATAGTACAGGTTCAAGCACTAGGCAAGTAGCTGAGATCTGTGTGACTTGTCCCATAAAAAGGGGCTTATTGAGAGCCTGGGACGGAGGGAAGGGAGCAGCATGCTGCGTAGAACCACCAAGATAATGCAGAGATTGAGCTGGAGACTCTCCTCAGCGACAGCAAAGTGGTGCCACCACTAAGATTTCCAGATAAGTGCAAATTCCCAGAGTGAAGATTATAACCTAGGCTGTTCAAGGGAAGAAGTCTTCTCTATATGGCCTTTACATAGATAAATGAGGCTACAAAATATCCTGCCTTTTACATATCACCCAGCAAGATAAGTATAAATAAGCTTGCAAACCTCTCAATAGTCACTAAACACGCAACAGCGTAACACTGCTACCCTTGTAATTTTGCTGCAGTATTTAGAAATAACATACACTGGAAAAATACTCCATGGCAGAAATACTGCTTCTCCTCATCCCTTTTCCCAGCACAAAATGTTTTTCTGTGTCAGAAAATTACAGATTCTGAAAAGATGAATTTTCCTGGGGTGCATTACCCAGTCACCTGCACGCTTAAATGAGATGGTAGAGAGTGATAAGAAAGTCTATATTAAATTTCTTTTACTGACAGGATCACTATAGAATAAAAAAAAAATATCTGTCACATTGTTCATACAAATCTCCTCCTTGTTGTGCCTTTTGGCATCCGTGGATAATTAAAGCAGCCTGAAACTGCTTCTTCTGCAAGTTCTTTCAATTCTTAGTTCTTTTTATTTGTCCAGCAGGCTTTGGTCTTGTTAAACTTTGCCTATTGAAGGGAAGGAAAAATAGACCCAACATGTTTTATAATTCCAGAAGTGTTATTTGGCCAGAAGGAACCGGCAAAATTCTTTGGTGGGAGATTCAGCAGTAGCAGACAGAACAGCTTCACAATGCAACCAAGTTTAAGACTCGGAAGAATAACACAATTTAGATACTATAAATGTGTTGGGTTTAATTGTTTGGTGCACATGAAATTTCTTTCTGTGGCACTAGTGGTTGATGGGCAGAACACCTTAAGTATTTGAGTGAAAAAGTCCAATGGTACCATTTACTACAGGAAAGCAGCACAAGGCACACACAGAAAGCTTGAAGCTGACGTTCCCTTTAATATGATCCGTATTATAAAAAGTTGTTACAATCAAAAGATGTACCATTGCAATACGCACAGAGGGGGGGAAAATTGCCAAACACAAAAAGAAAATAAGAACTACCAGTATCTTATGTGTTGCAATGTTTTGTGCTAGTATAAATTACAAATATTACAGTAATTAAATAAACGCTAGAATTTAATTGTGATTATACCAGAAGTTCCCACCTGAGGCCCAGTTAACAATCTTTTCAATACAGTTAGCTTGGACCATCTCTACTTTATTTTAACCACCCCTAAAACAGAAAAGATATTTACCAAGACTCAGCCTGTAGCACAAAACAGACACCAGAAATACCATCGATGCGAGAAGAAATAATAAGCCTGCGACTGCCGGGATAGCCTACTCTACCTAATATCCCCCTTTTTCTTTAATGAACTTCAGCAGAATTTTAACCGAGTTCTTAGTCTTGCGGAGTACACACATGTAGGGTTTGTGATCTTCTTTGTATAAAGTTTTCTCACATCTATTCACAAGGGGAAAGAGAAATAAAAATATCCTGATTTCCTCATAAAAAGCTCCATAATGTTTAGATATATCGGTAATCCCACATCATACCACTACACTAAATCACTAAGAAAATCTTTTTAATGTAATCATTAATTAATGCTTCAGACTGCAGGTTGCATTTGTTGTATCTACTGGCATTTAATGCAATGCTGTAGGTAAAATATAATTCAGTATGTCTTTTGAGGAAAACTAGATACTATATACTCTGTTATACTGCATAAGATATTGAAAGCCAAAGTAATATACTTCTGCAGGAACTTAAAGAAAAAGTCTTGCCTGGAAAAAATCAATACTCAAAATATTACCGTGCAGAATTACATCATTTGGGATATACAATATATTGCAGTAAAGTGCAGTATCATTAGTTCATTTAAGCATGCTTAAAAATAAAATTAAGTTGTGCTTTTATTTTCTAAATGTTCTATTGAGAAAAGTACAGTTCAGAGAGACATTAGTGTTTTATGACAAAAAGCTGTAGTTTAAGCATAGTTTAATATGTCACAAACTTTGCAGATTTCAGTTCTAATAAAATCCACTCATGAACTTCTTCTAATAAAAGCTCCATATGCAAGAAAAAGCAGTCAGTTTATGCAGTTTATATTGTTGAAATGGTACACCAATAAAATGCAAGGAAAAAAACCCCATACATCAGAGAAGGAAGTTGAAAAATAGAAGTGTTAAATTGTTTCTTGAAGCAATATAAAAAAGGGAATATTATTGTGCAACTATTTAAAATGTTTTCTTTATAATATGTTTTTTTTTCCTTATCAGATCTGTTGAACGACAAATGACACAAAGACAAGCTTATGAAATTTTGGTTTAAAGCAATTTTTACCTCTAACACAAATTATTAATAGTATGTGCCTTTTGTCAGCTGCATTCTTCAATAATCTAATTCTATGACGCTGATGAGACCTGGGCTGGGAAATGCACTGAGGTTCCCATGCCCCAGGTCAGAGGAGGCTGAAAACATCTTGAGATTAAGCACATCTACTGCATGGGCAGGGCCGCTGCATCACTTGGTCAACCCAAAGAGCACCAGCTATAGCAGCAACCACACGCTTGACCTCTCAGCTGGAGGTAAAGCACCAGCCCATTGGCAACTAGGCAAGGAGTAAAGCACGGGGCATTCCCCCCCTGCCCCTAAAACTCTTGCTCTGTGTTTTCACATGATCATAGCACAATTTATACCATCTTGTGTGCTGCTGAATACATACATATGTCAATACATACCACGGCCATATTACTACAGCAGGCGGAGATCAAGGTTACGAGTTAAGATTATCCTTGCTATGGCTGTCAGGACACCAGAGACTGTTGAGCATAATGAAACTTCATTTTTAATGGAAACTCCACCTGTACAATGGAAAATATTTTCCTTCTCTAGACACCAATTCATTTTTCCATGATCTTTCCTCATTCCAGAGAATAACCAGGGATAACTTCCAAACCCACTTTGAGAAGGGACTCACTTTTCTATCTAGAAGACAGAACCTTGCAACAGAGCACATGCCTAAATCAAAAGAGCTCGTATAGCAATCTTCCAGCACCAAATGGCAACTATTGGAAGCGAGGAACAAAATGTGCATTCTTCTGATTCTTTTATATATTTATTTATTGTTACCCCCAGAGCATTTGCTTTTTTTGAGCAAACGAGGCTTTCTTTCATACCTTTCCATTCCCCATTTGCTTATAGCTTGGCTAGTCTAAAAGCAGCTTTACATGAGTTAGCTGGATATCGGCTGTCCTGCAGTAATCATTTTAGGAATGCGATACAATTTTTAACAATTTCATATATGTAAAATATAGACTAAATTTCTCCATAGAAACATCCTTATAATCTTCAGTGACACTAACAGGTTTTACAGCATACAATTGAGAGGATAGAGAAGTGAAAATTCCCATCTATTACAGCAGATGAGAAGCCAGAGAGGAAAGCTACATTTTAACCTTTGATGTTAGTTTTTTTAGTTTATCCTGTACATTGGTTATATTATTAAAATCATAAAGTATACAAAATTTACTTAATATACACAGGGAAGCATAATTTTTCTGAGCCATTGCAAAAATTATCTGTTCTATTGCTGCAGGGTTTTGTGTGTCTAATGAACAAAAATATGCAGTATGGAAATATACATTTTTGTCACAAATTTCATTAATCCATCATTTCAAAATTTTTCAGACTTGTTTCAAAGAGCTCATCGGACCTACAAGAAAGTCAAACTAAATAAATTCTGGAAAGAACAGTCAGAAAACAAAATAATCACAAGTGAGACCTTATGTTATTGTTGTTGATCAGTCTGAAGGTTGAGACTGCTCTTGGGGAGCAGAACACTGCACAACTCCAACATTTCAAGATAAGAATGACCTTGGAATGATCTGTTCTGACCTCTGTATAAGCCAGGCCCACAGAAATGCATGCAGTAATTACTTTTTATTATTAAAAAAAAAAAACAACAAACCCCACAACAAAAACTCTTAACTTATGTAAGTTACAGCAGTGAGCTTTGATTAGGAGTAGGCAAAAAATCCAAACTTGAGTTGGAGAATTCCCATAATCAGCTTGCTCCAGCAACTCAATCCCAGTGACCAGTTGTGAAGGTTTTTCCAAGAAATCAGATGAAGCAACAAATCCCCAAGCATTTTCCTCAAGTGATTTACAATTCTAGAGATGTGAGATTCAACAAATATTAATTGGAATTCAAGAAAGTTTAATCAGAGAAAGTTTCTGAAATGCTTTGTTCAAGGAGCCTGGGAGGCTGAATTTGTTTCTTCCACCATCACTATTGGCAATGTATTTTGTAGTGATGAATCAGCAAAGTACTGATAAGAAATCAAAGATTCAATAAGTTATTTTATCACTGCAGAGCACTGTGGGAGAACAAAATGACGTGTTCACATATGCAATTCTGCTATATCTATAACAAGAGTTACAAGTTATGAGATCCCAAACTTTTCTACAATTGCTTTTATAATCTCTTTCTTTTAATATTCACTTTTTAGGCTATAACTTTAAAATTCTCTCTAAACCTACTGAGAAGGAGGAAAATAAAAAAGCAAGAAATCCAGGGATTTTACACTAAAAGCTATAACTGTGCAAGTTTTTTGAGTAGTTCTACTGCTAAAAAGCAGAAGGGAGAGAAAGCTGAAATTTGAAAATTGAAAGGAAATAGTCCCTTTGTTGAATATATTTAAGAAAAAGCATTGATATGGAACTTCTTAGTGTGCTTTCTAAATTCTTTAATACTGCATGGCATGATTCACAGCTTCTGTTTTCTTACCAGAGCTTTTCGACAACTTTCCTTTTGAGACATTGCCCGAATTTTTCTCAGGCATGTGAATGGGATTTCTCTTAGTTAGTCCTGCTACTACTTCTGTCTAGTTCCCTCTTAGAAATAACCATCAATTAAGCATCCTCAGGTGCAGAGTAGTTAATATAGTTGAGATTTTGGGTATTTGATCCTGGTTTTGATGCAGGAGAAGAATTAATCCCTTAGTCACTCACACTTCATGTGCATTTGTTCAGGACTACGGGGTGTGTTTATGTTTTCTTCCCGAAGAAAAATACTGTTTCTTGGAAATCCGAGAGTTTCGCTTCCTGAGTTTTTATTCAAAACCTTTGCCATATTCTTCGTCATTTCTTACAAGCTCACTTAACATATTTTTGGCTCCTTTATAAAACTTTTTATATAACAGTGGTGCACAGTCATAATCATCTGTTGTCCAGTAGCTGAAAGTATTTGATGATATTGGCTCCAGACAAGTTTTTTTTAGTCACCTCATTGAATTTTTGCTCTTTGTGCTATCTCCACAGCACCACCTCACATTTTTAATTTTATCCATCTGGCTTCTGGTCTCCATCTCAGCATTAGATTAGGTGCTCACCTTTGTGGAGACTGTTATTGACCCATAAAATATTACACCCGGAAAAGTTAAGAAGGCTCTTATGGGCCCACCTCCATTTCAAAGCTCTATATTATCCACAGCCACACATTCTAGCCTATAAGAATACTTTTGAAGTTGTGTCCCAGGCTGGATAATACCCAAATTAAAATTCTAGGAAGAACAGGCAAAAGTTTTGTAGAAAAAAAACCAACTCAGGCAGATAAACATGTGTTTTAGTTTATGGAGCAGATAGAGTTTAAATACTCTCTCCCTACCTGGGGCTACTCATTCCCACCAACATCTCAAAACCACAAGTGGAAATACAATACAAAAACTGAAACGACTTTTCTTTCTTTTTTCCAGAACATGCACATAGTAGAGCGGAGTAAGCAATGGTTGCCACACATTTCATCCGGTATTTTCTGAAGAGGAGCCTGTGTGCACGCGCTATATCATACATGGTCCATAAGACTGATGGTTCCAGGAAGAGTCTGATTTACCGTGCATGCTCCAACCATGCAGGTGCTGTTAGAGCAGCAGGTTGGACACTTCTTGGAAACACAAGCCCCACTGCACTTGTTCTCTGTGGATGACATTTCTAGGATTTTTCCAGATGTCCAGGGAACCATTTGGGTCTACTGCTTTTCCCAGGCTGTCAGATGTCCAGAAATCCTGAACAAATGTATTTAAGTCACTGAATTTCATGCAGACAACATTTCTAAGCGGAGGGGAGGGGGGGAGAGAAAAGATTCATCTGGGGAATCTTAAACATATGTTAGACCTGTACTTTTTGTATTTCTGAAAAAGGAAAGAGCAGTAAATGGTAAATGCTTTTGCAAGACAGTGACTGTCAACCCTGTTAAAACCATGAAAATCTATTGTAAACACAGCACTCATCAAGGAGGAACTGAAGTTGAAGGAAGAGAAATGAGGTGGAAAGCAGAAAAAAAAGAATGAAAATTAAACAATATGAACTATCAACCTCAATACGTTATGCTCTTGAGTTGGAAGGAAGATACTGGGGAAGTTCCTTAAATAAGTTTTTTAAAATAAGCCATTAAATTTATTTTATGATTTTGCCATAAAGGATTGGAGCTTGATGAAGTCTGCTGGCAATACAAAAGTTAGTGTGTATCATCCATACACAGAAGGGTAGTAGTATTTCCTATAAATGTATCATGTGTCCTTAAGGACCAGATTAATATAAATGTTAATAAATATAGTTATACAAAGTAGAAGTTCAAGGTGGGATATTAATCCTAGGAAAAGCAGTAGCAGATGAGGAGCATGACTGCTCAGGATAGCAGAAAGGTAAATGAAGAAGAGACCTTAATGCTGGCACAGATATAAATGGGTATAAGCTTGCTGTCAGTGAGTTTAGGCTGGATACCAGAAAACAGTGGTTAAGCACAAGAGGAACATCATTCCTGCATAGCCACTCAGTGCTCCACACCGTAGGCAAAGCTGTGGAAGGAAAATACTCAACCAGTTTCAAGACAGAGGCTGACAAACTTATGAACAGGATTTTAGGACGTGGGGGTTTTTTTGCAGTAGTCAAAAATAGAGCCTAAGCTCAGACTGCGTCATTAACCTACCTCAAAAATCTGTGTTAAAATACTAGGGAAAAAACAAAAATTTATTATATTATAACAACTAGAAGTTGTTATACTTTCCTAGAAGAGCAGAAAGAAGTTGCTAAGAAGGCTAGGAAACCTTATCAAGGATAAATAGCAAAAGTCTTCTGTGCATAGAGAGGTTGGGGAAGAATTTTGAAAACAACCTAAACACTGCTGACCAGACATCTTTTCATGATAAGGACCAGATGGAAAACCCAGAAGAGACTAGATGAATTCACTTGCAAACTGTCATTTAGTGTTAATTATGCCCAGAAAGCTGCCTCGCACTGACGTTTGTATTACCAAATACTACAACACGAATATATCTACGTAAAAGTTTATAATCAAATCCATGCAAACAATTTAAATATTGCAATGCGGTAAACAGATTAAAGATATGATTTTAGTTAAGTATTTGGATTTTCAGTAGAACATTTCACCATTATGCCGTGTGTGATTTTTCTGCTTAACTGCTATCTACAAAAACGCTGTAATAACACAGCTTTCTGATTAACCAAACAACTAATAACTGAGAAGACATAGTGACTAGCTATCATCCTTATGTAAATAAGGAAAGCTTATTTTTGCTCACTAATAGCCGCACATAACAATGAAATGCTTTTAATAAGTTTTAAGAGGATAAGACCAAGAAATCAATTTGGTGAATGCCCTTTTCAATGACCGCACACTATGTCTACGGCTGTAGCATGACATGTTTGCATTGTTATTTGGCTGTAAACAAAATGAAAAGATCTGTCATTGAAATTTAAACAGAGAGACTGCTTACATAAACTTAAACATTCTCAGCCCCAGTACAGTACAATCAACAGTCTGAAGAGACTGTACAGCTAAACAAAGTTTGGGGATGTTTTTGGACAGGGGAGAAAGATTAATAACCAGAAAATAACTCTTGGCTCCCGTTACAAACTCTTATGAATATTATTTAAAATTTGTGTAAATCCAAAGATTGATGTTCAAGCTTATGAAATAACCATTTTTCCGCAGCGTTGAAATACACACCCACATGGAAACAAATCTTTTTGCTAGCCAATTTTAACAGAATATACTGCTTTTACCAAAAAAAGCAAATTAAATAAATCTGACCTATCTGTTCTCCTAGATAATTGTAACTGCAGTCAGCGAACAACAAATCTTCTATAAATGGTCATCTCTCCAAATTACACTGGCTTCAGAACGTGCTTGATTAATTGCACAACCACTGCGTGCCTACAAATACAATTTGTCTGTGGGGACCAAGAGAGGATGCCCGGGACATTCCCAGTAGTCACGTGGGAGAGGATTTCTCTCTCTCTGTCTGTGTTTGTGGCAGGTAAACAACGTTGTGCTTCATCACAAGACCTTGCATATCCCTCTAGTCCCAAACAGAGCTGTCGCCTTGCCCTAAATGGAAATATTAGGACAACCGGGATGAGAAGAAGTGAGCTTGGAGAGGTCTCCTTCTAGGAGAAACTTCCCTTCTCTGACAGCATCTCCTGCTGTCGGCAGGACAGTGGGAGGTGAACGGTCCTGGGGCTCGAGCCAGATTTCAGCAGCTGACTTAAATCCCCATGCCTGGCGTTGAGGGAGGGCTGGCGCCAGGTCATCAGGCTTTTCTCAGCAGGAACGAGCGCGGAGTTCTCTCAAATCTGAGGCTGGTTTCTAGATCAGATGGACACACAGACAGACCACTCCGTACACCAAAAAACCACTCCGTACACCAAAAAAAAAAATCTATGTTGCTATCATCAAATGCAAAACCATTGCAATAAAAACAATGCTCACTAGCATAACTCAAGTATATAGTAATAAACTGAGCTCTAGAAATGGGAATGATGAATCACAGGCTAATCAACTCTTCTGCGGTATCTATCATCATCTTTACTGGAATGTAGTAGAATTTCATAAAGTCAGGGTAAATTTTAGAAGTGGCATATTGTTTCTAAATGGTCTTTGTCATGTGTGATTAAAACATAATGCCCATAACTCCATCAAACACATGTCAGACATCAGTGATACCTAGCAACTCGGAAAACATTATTTCTGACTAAGAGCAGCAAAAGGGTCAAATGGATTTTTCCACTAAGGAGTTAGAGTGAAGCACAAAGAGGAATCAGAGAGGCTGGAGAAGCCCATCTAACTGCACTCTTTCTTCACCTTCAGGAATAGCAGCTATCCTATTATAAATACCAGGAGAAAAAGATCTTGGAGACAGGGCTGATAAGTAAGGAGCTGAGCACAGATAAGCTGGCTACACGACTTCCTGCAAAGCAACCAACACCTCCTCTCCATAAATCCTGTAATCTGGAATGGGCATATGATGTACAACATAGAGCATGGTTTTAAGTCTGGAAAGAATCAAAGTGCTTGTGCTTAGAGGTGTAAGATATGACATTTGAATTGCACAGACTAGAGGTGCTTGCTGCTGCTCCGTGTGCTCCCGAGCACACGTGGGGATGCATCGATGGCTCCCACCCTCCCTGTCTAGTCCTGATTTTACTCCGTTTCTCATTCAAAGAGAAAATGGGATCCACATTCCCTTCTGTTTTGGCAAAGCCTTCCTTAGCAGCTCGTTGTGTTTAGCAAAGCCATTGGAAATTTAGAACCAGGTCCCGTTTCATTCCAATTGTATATGCCCAAAAGAAGCAGAGGTTTTGATAAATGATATGGTTTATGGCACATCTCTAGTTTCTCCTCTTTTCTCTATAATACTACATCACAGTTCAATTTGATTAATATTGAAAAACATTTCAGGGTATATACATCTACCCACCCAGTCAACCGTATCAGAGGACGAAAAAAGAAAACATATGTTAATAACACAAAAAAGATATGTAGCTTAGAAACAGCAGTAAATGTAAGATAGCAAAAGGAATTTTAGGGTTCATTGGGGGTTTTTTTCTGCCTCCAAAAGGAGTGAAGACTCTTCCCAACAAGAATAAGTAGTAGAAGGAGGAGGATAACATAACCCTTGTATTTTAGAATAAAGCAATTTTTACATTATAATTAAACAACTTGAGATATTCAAATCACCGTATTAGTCACTTGGGGTATATAGAAAAATAGAAACTATCCTGAAAGCTAAGTCAGTCATAGCACAAAGTTAAAGTTAACAAAAAGTTGCTATTTTGCAGAATTTAAAACATTACACATGCACATTGCCCAGATTGACAACATGAGCTGGAACGGTGCCGAAAGAGCAGCTATGATTTATTAGGTCTGTAGCACTTAATCCAAGAAATAAAAAGGACTTACGTGACAGATGAGCATAAATGAACTATTGGGTCAGACATCCATTTCTTAAAAAGTAGAATAAAAAGGACTGAACTAAGATATTGTATAGCTTTAATATATGGTAACATATTGTATCTTTCCTGGTATACTTTTAAATTTCTGAGTTTTAACCAACTACAAAATGATTTTTTTTTTTAAACCGGACTAGTTTAAATAAATATTTACCAAATCCCATCACGTCATACTGCCCTTCCCTAGTAATATCATCATGCATCAGAAAACATTTACAAAGAATTAGGACAGAGTCTGAAACCCTGACCCTACTGAAGTCAATGACCAAATCCACATTCTCAGCAAAGATGTGGAGTTTCATGCCAAACCCTCTCTTCTTCTACAGTGTAAAGCAGTGGAGGAAGAGGGACCATTGACATCACCCTAGTAGAGATCAGAATCTGCCCACAGGGCCAACTAGTGTTTACAGCTAAGTATGGTCTGACTCGACACCAGTAATAAAACAGTACTTGAGTTCCTACACCTGCCAATATCACGTTCTACCACAGTTTTCTTCTCAAAAGAACGGTAATAGATCCACGACGTACATACTCCTGTAAGTCTAGGGAGATTTTAATGGGAACACGATTTTATTCTCTTTGTGACTCTCTCTGGCAAAGCCATGAGCTGCTGCACTTTGAGGTTTTGTCACCTGAAACAGAATAACTTTTTTTTCCTCCTATCTAATGTATTGATAAATCATTTTCAGCACATAAATTTCCCTCTTATCATAAAAACTTGATCAGAGAGCAAGAAGTACAAGGTACAATAACTAGCCAACAACATGCTAACCTGTGTGGTTTGATACAGCTGAACAAGCTGTGAAAAGGAATATTGTTCCTTTAATAGAACTGAAACGGTGCTCAAAACAGATTGGGCTGACAATTTTTGCAACCTTGGTGTCTCCTCCAAGATTTACAATGGCACAGCTCCCCTTTTTAGCAAATTAAACCTTGTGTCAAGGCTTAAAATTAAATCCAAACTTCTTTTCTTCTCTGTACAGAAAGAACAAATTGGCACCACATGCCGGTAGTCAAGGAGTGCTGATGGGAAACAGAGTGAAGTGAGTGCCCTCCAACCTGGAAGGCGTCACTAGTCAAAATCAACTGGGATAAACAGTCAATTCCACTTAAAGTTTGACATATAAAGGCTTGTAAGATAGAAACATTCAAATATAAGAATTCTTCTGTACCACACAAACCTGTCTCAGTGCCAACACTTGAACTTTCTGTGCTGTGCAAGCACTTTGTGGAAATCTGCCTTTAGTACAGTTTGATGTTATAAGATCCTGTGTTGCCAAAGCCTGTTTAGTTTGTTCCAGAGAAAAAAAGGAAATGCAAGAGACCCAGAGTGTATGAACGGCAGTGACTTAATATCGTATTGCCTACTGTTACCAATATAATTTTTTTCATTATTCAGGATTCTCTTTTAAAACATTTTAAAGCTTACTCAAACAGATATACCAGATAAAACAAAAAGGTATTTTTAAGGATGGACACATGAACTGCTTTTCACGGACAGAAACATAAGAGCTTTCACAAAACTACACAAAGGTAGTTTTGTAACATAAGGAAGGTACCTTATGTAACAATTTTGATGATTACTGAAGCAGGTCCCATGTCTAATCCATCCCGAAATCCACTCTGCCCACTATTTGCATGCAAGAGTAACCCTCCTTTTCCGAGGTCTAGAACCGAACTCAGGCCAGGCACTTCAATAGGACTCTCAAAAGTTTAGGAAAGGTTTTGCTTTCCTTTGTAGTCTGTTTAAGTAACCAGCACAGAAGCTGCTGCAGGAAAGGGCTCTTTTTACAATGTAACAAAAAAATTGAATAAACCTAGTTTTAAAAGCCCCTTTATCTTTTTATATTAACTGTATAGATATGAGAGATTGTTTGAGAGGTGACCTGATTCCCTGCTTCAAGCTTTGCATCGGTCTTCTCTTACCGCTTCTGACCAAATCCTTATTCAAAAAATATCAGCAGGCCCCCTAAACAGCAAAACACCACACCTGGTCACAGAGAAAAAATAAGGGGGGGCAAGGGGAAGATAGTTCTTTTCTCCTGGTTTGGCACAGCAAAAGAAAGCGTTCTCTCCAGTTTAACCTCAGTTTTAAGCATATGCATAAAATTTTACAGGATGAGGAGCTAGTTTCACAATTAAAACACTCTACAGAGATGTTTGCAGAGCACACAGCAGAGGCATCAGCTCACCACCCAGCACCACCGAGGCAGATATACTTAACAGCAGGGAGATATTGCAGTAAAGGTAACAAAGACTCCAGAACCTTTGCTATATTCTCTCTAGCTCCCCATTAGTTTTGAGTGGGTTAACACAAAACTTTTGTCATAATCTGTTGCAGCAATTTATATTGCCTTTCTAGACAAGTTCCATACTTGCCATGCTAATGTAAGACCAGATTAGGATGGCAATTGGATACCAAGACAGGCTTCTTCCTTCCTTCATCCCCACACCTCCATCAGGGATGGAAATAGCCCCCCACACAACTGGCGTATCATCTGTGCACGCTCCGAGTTATACAAAGAGGGGCTACTAGTGGCTAGGAATAGCCCCAGAATTGCAGAGTAGGAACGATGAGGTTGGATTGCTAGAGGTGGTTCAAGTGTACCGGAACAGGGAGTACAAATTCATTGATTTTTTTTGTGCATACATGCATATATTTACATTTTTAAAAACTGACACATTTTGTTGATTTCCTTTTTTAGCTGGTTCTAACATGTACATAGGTTTTAAGCTTTCAGGTGTGTTTTTCACATTGACATCTGAGTACTATCTGTGACACTTGCAGGTGCTGTCTCCCGGTATTGACATGAGCATCCACAAGCAAGGGTTCTTTAGCTAGTGTGTCCTAATTAAGGCAAAAGTACAAGAATCCTACAACATTAGCATAATTTCTAACAAACCTGTAACAGTTTAAACAATTCTTACTAACATTTACAATGTTTGAAAGGAACAAGCATTGAAGACCATCAACAGTCCTAACACCAAACCACTGGAAAGCCAAAGTGAAGACAGTTCGTTGTAAAGCAACGTTATTCCAAATTACCTATTTTAAAGCAGAGAGTATATCTGCATAGTTTTTTTGATATGCTGCTGAAGGTGAGCTATTCTTTAGTGTTTAAAAAAAACACAAACCCAAAACAACTCAGCTGTAATTTTGTTAAAATGTGACATTTTCCAGACTAGAGAAGCACAAAACCGCAGAGTTACGATTACACTGTAGTGCTGCAGGTTAACTGGAAGAAGTGATCTCCCAACTGGAAGGCAGGAGGAAAGCCTGACACCCCCAGCACTGGACCTTGCTCTCAGGTGAGGACCAGGTTATCAGAGTCTCTGCTGAGACAGTAAATCTCTGCTCACCATTCAACCCGTAGAAGTGCCCAAATTCCCCAGCAATCACCTTATAAACTTATTTTTCGCTGGTACATAAATATTTCATTGGGATCTTCTCGTTACACTGGGGTAATTTCAGATGGCAGATACAAAATTTTAAACAAGGATAAATTAAAATGTGCAGCCATGCTGACGGTTTGCACAACTTAGCAGGAACTTATATTTCATATAGCATTTCCCAGCTGAAGTCTCATTTATGTTTTGCAGTTCACCTCTATGTTTAAATAATAATTATGGTTGTGACATACAGTGACAAAAGCCAGAAAATTCAGAATTAGCAGAGACATACTCTGTCCATTGTTTGAATGTGCTCAGCTGGTTTTGCTTTACTAATACCACCAAGACAGAAATTTTCATTTCCCAAAAACACAAACTTCTGGCAAGAGGTTACAGAGTGAAATAAATCTTATTCTTGGAAGAGATTTTTGTTTGACACCTGAATCATTTCTGCTGGTTTCTCTCCTTTTTTCCTTCTTCAAATGGAGTCTTAGAACTCTAAGCCAAAATACAGAGTCTTAGAGCTATCACAACAAAAGCTCAGCATCCAATTTCTCCTTCCAAATACACTCTCCTCCCAAAATGTATCAACAAAGCCGTAGCCTTATTAGCCTGCACAGAACTGAGAAGGCTTGCCACAGCAAGGACATCTCCTCAAACATTTTGATATTCAATTGCTTTCTGAGGGGGTGTGGAAGCAAGGGTTTCAAAACACATACTTTTAGAGCTTACTATTTTTGATTTAGAAATTTTAAGATAGATGCACTTTATTTTCATTTATAATAGACTGGCAAATGCTAAATATATCTGACATCAGCAATAATACTATAAATTAAAACAGTGAATAATGAGTTTATTCTACCATGTGCCATTTTTTACACCTGTTTTCTCTCACATATTACTCCTTTTTCTCTCCCCTTCTAGATACAAGTGAGAAATTCCCTTTTTATACACTTATATATACACATTATACATCCCATTTTCTTTTACATTGAGCAAATGCAAGAATACCTTATTATCAGAGTGATTTCACATTGTTATTCTAATATACTACGAGTTCTTAAGCAAACCTTTTTTTCTCCTTCTGATATAAAAGAGCTCCAGATCTTTTCATTTGCAGCCCTAGAATATTCACAATATTTTTCCAACCTCTTCATTAAGTCCCAATCCTATATTTACTGGAACTGATTGGAAGTTTGCCATGGAATTCCATGTATGCAGGTTTACAGTTTTGGTTTAGTGGACTAATTCCAGTGTAATACTATTGTATCTGTTGGGTTATATCCCACAGGAATTTGGCCCACAGCTTCACTAATTAGTATATGCTATGATAGGACACTGAATCTGCCAAAGCTTTGAAGTGGATCTGCTGAAGCCATCACCTACAGTGAGATTCCCTAAAGACCAAAAGTCTTTTAAACACAAGAAAGCCAGGCTTTATTTGAATAAAATTAGAAATTTCACTTTCAAATAGAGAAAGCTCAAAGTGACTAGGGAAGGCAGGGCTGAAGTAGAAAGGTTTCTGTACAGCTATCTGTCCACATCCTTGCTTGTGGGCTTTATTTTATCTGACTCAAGTCATTTGCAGAAAATTTTGCCTAATTCTCTCTCATCCCTACAACAATCCTTGCAGCCTGCTTTGGGACCTGGCTGGTGTTTTCTACTCCTTGCTGCTACCTGTGAGCCTCATGGCATGAGTGGAAGGCTCCTCTGTTTGCATTTGTGTCCCACCACCCCTGGCAGTCCTGCTCAACTCACCCTCCAGCCAGGCAACTCTGCGGAAAAGGAGCTGTCCCTCCTGCATCCAGGACATCACCACCTCCACCACACTGCTTCATTGACAACTCTAATGGGTCCTCAGGTCAACTAACCTCCTCTCCACTTTTAAAACATGTCTCCACACTGTTCTCTCTTCTTGCTGGGGCCAATTGTACGGGGTTCAACAAGGCTCAGTGCTGGGTCCTGCACTTGGGCCACAACAGCCCCATGCAACGCTACAGGCTTGGGGAAGAGTGGCTGGAAAGCTGCCAGGCAGAGAAGGACCTGGGGGTGTTGGTCGACAGTCGGCTGAACATGAGCCAGCAGTGTGCCCAGGTGGCCAAGAAAGCCAATGGCATCCTGGATTGTGTCAGGAACAGCATGGCCAGCAGGACTAGGGCAGTGATCATGCCCCTGCACTCGGCACTGGTGAGGCCACACCTCGAATGCTGTGTTCAGTGTTGGGCCCCTCACGACAAGAGAGACATGGAGGGGCTGGAGCGTGTCCAGAGAAGGGCAACGGAGCTGGGGAAGGGTCTGGAGCACAAGGCTGATGGGGAGCGGCTGAGGGACCTGGGGTTGTTCAGCCTGGAGAAAAGGAGGCTGAGGGGAGACCTCATCGCTCTCTACAACTGCCTGACAGGAGGGTGTAGAGGGGTGGGGTCGGTCTCTTCTCCCAGGTAAGAAGCGATAGGACGAGAGGAAACGGCCTCAAGTTGCGCCAGGGGAGGTTTAGACTGGATATTAGGAAATTTTACTTCACTGAAAGGGTTGTCCAGCACTGGAACAGGCTGCCCAGGGAAGGGGTTGAGTCCCCATCCCTGGAGGTATCTAAAAGACATTTGGATGAGCTGCTTTGGGACATGGTGTAGTGGTGGTCTTGGTAGTGTTAGGTTTCTGGTTGGACTCAATGATCTTAAAGGTCTTTTCCAACCTATACAATTCTGTGATTCCCACCTCTGCAGCTCTTAGGCCGTAGGTTTTCAGTGGTAAAACAGGAAAAATGCAAAAAGGTTTTCTGTTTTCTTTCTCATTCCTTTTCCTCCCAAAATTGTCCTGCTCATCCCACTGCAAGGTCAGAGGGAGCTCCACAGGCCTCCAGCTAGCACCTTGTGCTGGTGGCAGGTTGGTATTTGTCTCTCAAATGTATAGAAATCACTTCATTTCTGCAGTCCGCTGAAACCATTCTTCCCCAAAATCTCAAACCAGGCTATCCTTAAGTCTTGCACAGTATTCCTATGGTGTAACTTCCCAGGCTGTCACTGTTTTATACCTCTGTACCAGGAACATTATTTCCTCTGAATGTGATGAGCACAATCTTTGTGTTTCAGAATGCAGTTGCAAAGCTTCAGCAGCAGCGCCTGCCTTGACTACACCAGCCCCTTTTCCCTTCCTCACCTCTTCTCCTTCTGTCACCAGGGGCATTTGCAAGGACTATAACAACCCATCATCTCTAATTCACTATCAAAACCTCAAATTTCACCTCTAGTCCACAACTAAGTCCAATTTCCATCACCTATTTGCTACAGTTTCCCAAGTCTTGGGATTTTTTTCCTCCCATATTGCCCCACACTCCTCAGATGTTCTTGCAAATGTCTTGTTAATAGCCAGACCATCTAGTGGGAAAACAACAAGAAAGCTGGTTAGTCTTTGATTGTCGGGTTGTTGGGGTTTGCTTGATTGTTTTAATAGTTCTTCTAGCCTACAGGGATGTCTTTTTACCTTTGTTACATTACTAGTTTTAACAACTGTATTATTTATTTTTGTTGCTTTTCATTCTGTAATTGTTAAAAATCCATTAAACTATAGTATCTGAATAATTTCAGATTATTTCTTTCCCCCTCTATGCACCCAAGAATCAAGAATTAACTAACAGTTTAATTAAAACAGATAAACTGAGAGAGATGTTAGTTCCCCTGAGAGGATTATATACACATCTGATATTTTCAGAAGAATAACCTGGGGAAAAAAAAAAAAAAGAGGTTTTAATTATATGCAATGCCATAGTTATTTTTCCTCTTCAACAGACAAAGTGGTCTGTCTTTCCACCTAGATCACAGGCCTAACCTCCACCCAAGGAGGGCAGCAAGGTTCTACAGTGGAAACAGGATCAAGTTTTTCTGTAGATAACTTTAGGTGTATGCAGGTTGGCTTAAGGGAGAAGTTCCTCACACTTACACATTACAAACGTCACACTTGCACCTGAATACAGCATTACACTTCAGAAACTCTGGGACCACTGGGCAAGTAAGGTATTAATCACTTGCCACGTGCATCTGTTTCTAGATAAGGTCTACCAGTAACAGAAAATTCATATTTTCCAGAGTGGGGGTTCTTGTAAAACTCAGATTTCACACCAAGCACTCTGTTGTCAATGGACATAGAGCCCCAACTCTTTGCTCTGTGTTTCAGACACTATTGCTATGCCCAGTGTGGCTATAGCATGTTATGGTTATTACGGATATCTATCACGGTCAATGCTGTCAGAAGCTCTATGTAACGCATGTACTATGAACGACTGTTATAGCAACATGCACATCAACCTAAGGATTGAAATGGTAAATAGCTAACAACAGTGCACTGAGGAGAAATGCAAAGCATACAGCACCAAATGCCAATGTTGTTGGTGCTGGTTTGTGCAGAGCAGATGCTGGAGTCTTTGGCTCCTTGATGCAGAACCCACTGCCCCGCGGGAGGGCAGATCCCGGGGTACTTGGGGAAAGCGGCATGTTTGAGTATGTGGGCATCATGCAGCAGCATGACACACACAGGGAGAAGGAAAAAAATGTATTCCAAACCTGCCGATCAGACGTGGTCCATTTTCAGCATCAGCCCACAAGCTCAAAAGCTTCATACCTTCCTCCTAGAAATAGCTCAGCATGGTGAAAAGCAGCTCCACACCATCTCCAGCTATTTTCCCAAAGCCATTAGCATAGGTATCAGCTGCAGGATTAGGATCGACATTATATCCTCCATAGTTGAAAACCTGTGCTTGCTCAACTCAGCTTGTTTTGGTCTCCAATAATGCTAAGATTTGAGTAAAAAGGGAAACATTCTTCTTTTTTTTTAGTTAATGTTACTGTGAAAACCTGGAATCCAGAAGATGTTAGACCCACCACAACCACTTCAGGTTGGAAGGTTGCTTTCAGAGACTCTACCGCAGACACCAATGACAGCAAATTACATGCTTGCCTTGGAAGTCCACCATTGTGGACATATTGCTCTCAGTCTGCTCCCTGCACACCAGACAGCATTTGTCTCAAACTCAAAGCTTTGGCCCCTGAGAATGTGTCAGATCCTTGACAGCTCCCCCTCATCAACCCAGCATAACGTGAAGGCTGAAAGCACATTCATGCTATGTACAGCTAAAGGTGTAAAACTTTGTGCTAAATAACCTTTAGTATATTGTCATTTCTTTTTTTATTAAATAAAAGTTAAAACCCCAGCATAATAGAATGCACATTTGGAAATAAAAATGGACTAAAGGAAATTTTGTTCTTAAGAGATTGCATAATAATTTTTGTCGTTCTCCAATATTAATACTATATGAGTAAGGCAGAAAAAGTTGAAATCAATGATGGAAGCAAATCCTTAGTTAAAATTCCTCAAAATTTTAAACTGCAGATGAAGTAACTGTTAAAAATAACCTCAGAAGCCTTCATCCATTCTTACTGATTTGTTAAGTTAAAACAGATTACAGTGGGTATACATTTTTCTTTGCTACAAATTGCAGTGGTATAATATAGAATGCAGCTGAGAAATTAAGGAATCAAGATGTTCAAAAGAGAAATACACGTGTTAAATGACAAGTTGAACTTCCACGTAAAGATTAAGAGTGGTGACAAACAGTTTTATGTTTACTTTCTCTACAGTAATTGTAAAGAAGCTACTGGGTCATAATTAGAGCCCTTGACCTTAAAAAATTATCTTTGGAAAATATTCCATTATTTTAACAATAAGAACACAACATTATTTCTGTGTGCATTTTCTGATGAATTCAGGATATATTTGAAGCAAAGACTCTGCATTCAGCTATGGAAAAAAAAAAAAAAAAAAACCAAAACACCCAAACAAAAACCCACCACAAAACATTAAGCTCTTACAATTTTCAGACTAGTTTCCATTTCTGCACCTAAAATAACTACACCTCTGCCAGTAAGTGTTTTGGTCATGCTTTTTTTTTTAAATAAAAAAAATCAGCAATTAATTTACAGTGTAAAGTTTCAGAGGCACAAAATAAAGATGCAAAAACTGTAGTCCAGTTAAGAAATCACATTCTTTAAAGTATCAGTACACGGCACAGTAACAGGGATACTTCTTTCTTATTAGTCCATTTAGTAACCAGGCAGGAGAAAGTGTTAACTTTAACTTGTTGAAAATGAGTGTGTACTCTAAAAACCAAAATCCAAATATCTAACACAAATATTATCCAATTGCTTGTCCACTAAAAAATTAATTGGATTCAAGTTTTGATACAATTATGTGCAGAATAAGAACTTCTGCATATTTGGCAGACAGCCCACTTCTGTATGCAATGCATAAAAACTGTAAGAATGGATTCTATACTAACTACAGGGTGCTTACTTTCCTTCAACGATAATTGTCTTAATGCCTGTTTTAATCAGTATTAACTACTAGCAATAACATGCTTTTAATTATGTTTTAAACGAGTCCTTTATTGGGCTGTTTTGGGAAGCAAATTAGTCAAAAGGAGCTGTTAATCAAAAACGTGTTACTGGCACAAAATAAATGTTCATTTAAGGAGCCATTTGAAATAAACCTGGCTCATTGACTCTGACAACCTACAAGGACACTGGGGCCTCCTGAGGATAACTCCTTCAGTACTCTCCTAGATACGCCTTGCTGCTCAGAAGTTATAAGTAGAAACATTAAGCAGTTTAGGTCATTCATCAGCTAACTTTTACTACTGTACTCAAGAAAATGAGCCTCCTAGGAACTTCACAGCAGATCTATTCCTTCATTAGCTAAGTAATATTGAGAGAGATGTTCCTGTCATTATGAATGGAGAAATCTATTGCAGTGAATTTTACCAGTGTCCCCTTTGTCTATGAACTGTCTTTGTAGATTCCAAGGTATTTAGGCTGAAAAACTAGCATAATTATCTTTGAACATTATTCGTATGTGTTCATTTTCTTCTGCTGAATAATATCCATGCCCGAAAATTCAACCACGCAAGATTATATATTCCGCCTAATACACAGGCGCACAACTTGGCACTCAGTACGAGTACATAATATCACCCTCACAGCACAACTTTAAATAGAAATTTCATTAAATCTGTTCCATCACCAGGTTTGAAAACTTAATTTTGCTGTAGCTGTTTAATTTGAAGCACTTCAGCTTTAAACAAACTGAAGATTGCTTGAGTTACAGCAATAGCTAAGAGTCTGGGTTTCCTGTCCACAGGTCATGGCTTATTGGTTGATCCTTTGACTTTCAAATCTTAAACTAATCTTGCTTCATGACAAAGAAAAAAAAAAATTAAAGATGAGGTGATTTGATTTTACTCACCTGGCATGTCTCAGTTAATTCGTTCAAAGTTCTTAGCCTTCATCTCCAACATATATATATATATATATTAACAAAATGGGTACCCTGAAAAGGTCACTGAGATACCATTCCCCCCACCCTGCCCACTATGACAAAAACCATGTTAAAGAAATATAAAATGAGTTATTACAATAACAAACCTGGGTTTTCCTATATCAAGAGCCCCTTCAGGATCATATTGGAGTAAGCTCTTATTGGGGAGGCAGGTGGTTAATTAAGCCTCAGTTCACAGTATGTCCTTAAGAGACTGAGCCTAGGGGTAGGAATGAACTTGCAAGAGAAGTTATCACTGGATTAACACCACCACAAAAAAAAAAAAAGAAAACCAACACACCACAAAAAAAAAAAACAACTAGGGGAACGGTCTCAAAAATTTATACACACTGAAAATACAAGGCATGCTGTACCTCCATGTTTTGTTTTCCAAAGACCACTATCACTCAGAAAATCCACTGGCAATGGTCATGTCCAACATTATTGCAGGAACAATGACAATATCAGTATTCAAACTCCTGTCTTCCAAAGGCAACTGGAGATAGCAGCAAGCCAGGTCTCTGGGGCACCCTTGACACACATTTTAAATGGCCTTCTAATAAGAGTTTACAAGCATAAACCACCACCCTTCCTTCCAGCCCAGCCATACCTAGAAAATCTTTAACCTGACTAATTCCCTGCTCTTTCATGCTTATTCAAAAGAGAAACTCTAGTCATGACTATGTCAGCCTGCGGACAACACCAGCACTTCATCAGCACATCAGCTTGGGCAAGCAGCAGGAGGTGGCAAAGAGAGGAAGAGGTGCAAAGACCTGGTGGGCAGCAAATTACTGGGGGATGAAGCTGCCTTCTCCTCCCATTTATTTTCTTCAAAGAAAACAGTGCCATAGCAAACCCCACCCGGCAAGTATATCTATGCCATAAACCACAAACAACGTGACAAACGCAACCTGCAGACTGACCTACGGGACTTCCAAAGCACTAGGAAAAAAGAAAATTGGCAAGTCCTGCCCTGTGACCGCTCTTTAAGACTCGATGTCCTGGGGTGGGGCGATAGGGAAAGGTGAGTTTATTATATCCGACCAAGTGCAATTCCTTCTTCATTAGCAGCATACCATGTCATGTTTGAAATAGTTTTACGGTCTAATAAACACGTCTTGATTTTATTGACTTGTCTTTAATTCTTTCAGCATGTATCTAAGGGAACAAAGTGTCCTTTAAACACTTAAAATTACAGCTTTAATCCACTTAAAGAAAAAATTAAAATAAAAATTTTACTAAGAGACAATCCAGTAAAACACCTTAAGACAATTACTCTTAATGAAATACAAAGATTACCAGTAGCTACTGACTACTTCCATTACAAAAGCCATTATAAATTCTCTGTCTCATAGAGATACTTTCCCCCTTTTTTGAAGATTTTAACCAGACCATAATTGCAAACCTGATTTTTATTTTATTGCATTCAAAGCTGATTGCACTTTTTGATGGACTTCACAATGTTCCAAAAATAGCATAAATGCTTTCTAAGATGTGGGTTTAAGAAAGTTATTGGGACTGGCAACTTATTTTTCAAATTATCATTCATGGATCTATTTTCAACACCCTCTTTCTCAGTCCATTAAGTGTATTTCTGCAGCCTTCATCCACAAGCCACAGTAAAAGGTTGTGTCTGACCCTGCTCCAGAGTAGCAATACTCTCCTGCTTCCAGTTAGCAGTATAACCACAAACGTGGTTTTTATTTCTTCTTTAAGTTTCTGGAAACGCAGAAATGTGGTCTTTTCAATATACTGTAATTGCTGCTCTTTTTTTTTCTTCCTTCTTCATCACACACAGTTATTCCCATCAATACTACATGTATTTTGGTGTGTTTTGGCTTTAGAATTTCTTGATGCAAACTCTCCTTTGGGGATCCAGTTCCCACATTTTTATTCTTATATTAAAAATAATGGGGAGTAAGAAGATAACTCTCTTGGACCTGGTGAAAACCTGCAGAGATTCATGCTTTAAGCAATCAGGTCATTCAAATTCAGCATAGGCCTGTAACTACAAAGTTGTTACCTTAAACTAACAAAATCTAAGGTAAGTTATTAATTCATTTTCTTGGCCCCCACAACAGAAAACATATGACTTTAACCCGGGTTTTGCTAGAAACCCAACAGAAGCTGAGATCCAGAGACAGAGGCTGATGGACTTAAAATTAAATCAATCTGTGGAAGTCAATGGAAGATTTGAGTGTTTTACCAGTCAGCCCAACACTTGAAAACCTCCATCATGAACATGTAAAAGCAAAGACCGTGCAGTGACATGAGAGCCAGCCCTGTCCTTCGATCACCTTCTTTTAGCACTAAATTCACTAAGTAAACCTCTAAAGTGCAAAAGAAAGATAATGCTCAAATACAAGCAACTAGGACAGGTGGTACAGAAAAATGATGCAAAAAACCCATTACAATATATAAGATTTTAATCTCTTATTTATGATTCTTCCATAAAGTTTATTATAAGTCATTATATACATCTCAAAATATCTCGTCACAAAATGACATTTACAATGTAACCATAGCAAAATAATTCTGCACAGAACAATTTGCAAAATATCACATCAAAGGTAATGTAGGAGTACAACATAATTGTAGCAATTTCACCATATTAATACTATACTGCTTATACTTTGGGCCCCCAAGCAAAATAACTTTACACACAGAATAGGTAGGCAAAAATACTTATCTCCGTTTATATCATTTTATCTCAGTTAGATCTGCATGGAACAGAGTGTGAAATATATAAAGTACACTCGACGTGACTAGTAGGTCCCACTTTCTTCCAGTGAAATCTAGAGATTTTTGTTACAGAATTACATAAGTGGTCCAAATCCTGCTTCACATCTAAAAATCAACTCATCTGTAAAAAAAACTCTAAAAAGAAATACCTCTAAAAACACAATGGGGAAAAAATTATTACTGAAATGTCTATTATCCCTATTCCATACTAACAAATCTTTCAACTCCATAAGAGAGACTGAAAGCAGCCCTGAAAATAATTTATTTAATGACAGAACAAAAAGGAGAGTAAGGGGATGATAAAAATAGCGTAGGACCAAATATGCACTAAACATAACATGAAAGTTTTCTTCTAGACTTGCAGAGCTTTCTAAGTTGGTCTGTTGCAGGGACATTCATCTAACCAAATATGAGGCCCTATGGGAACTCTGAGGAGATTAAAAAGAAATAATGAAGGCATAATTGTGGGTTAGCTGGGAATAGTTCTTTCTCCTCCTCAGCATATGGAGAAGTGTGTCAGTCAGATGGTGCACACTGGAAGGTATAATACCTAGGGGGTTTGAGCGGCTGATGCTTCTTTATCTCTTCGTTTTGCTTTCAAATTTCTTTTTTCATCTGTTATTTTAAGAGATACCAGGGCTCGAGGTATTCTCTATGGGTTTGTCTTGTGTTTTCTTTTTTTTTTCCTCAGGGTGGGAAATTGAAGATCCACATTCATTTATACACTAAAAATTACTTCATATCCTATCCTTACAGGTGAAACACACTTGCTCAGATAAATGGATCAGAAATTATAAAGTTGCATACCTGTTACTATTACAGTTTTTAAAAGGAATTAAAAAACAAAGAGCAAAACCAACACTTCAGACAAGCACTTTTGATAGTATTCTTTCATCTTTTTACGTCTATTAGTTCTTCCTTATGGCCTTCGCTGGACATAAATTGCTTCTACTTTGTTTAAACTCCAACTTTCAAATCTATTACTTTCCATCTGACAAACAAAACCACTAAATCAGAGAATGTGGACAGAGAGATTAAACTGGCAATGTTTTTAATGCCATCTTAATTGAACTTCAGTATTCATGCAAGCAGCACTGGTAGTAGTTTGTCTTCAAATGAGCTGAGATTACAATATTGGATGTATGCACCTTTCCCTGCCTGGTTATAGGTGTGTATCAGGTGAAAATTGTAAGAACCAGACTATTAATACAAAGGTGCAGATTAAAGTTCTGCCTGCACATGGCACGGTATGCTCAGAGCAGCTAAAAACACCATCCTGAAAACTAAGCATTAGTGCCTACATATTATCTTCTCCATTATCAACAGACTGAAACACCCTTGCCTGTATAATCTTCAGCTAATGTAAAAGACTAGTTTAAGTCCCATTGCAAATGCAGAAACTTAAAACAGAGTGACACATCTTAAGGCAAATTGGTTTGGAGCTAGCTTGTGTCCCCTTCTGTTCTTCTCCTCACTCCACAGAGATTATAGCTGGCTGTTTCTGCTATCATGAGACAGAAAACTACTACACCTCCTCATGTCAGCCAACACGTCATCCTGCCCATGCTGCTGTAATCCAGCAGCCCCTCAGCTTCTTATGTCTAATGGCCCAGGGATAATAATCTGTACTTTGGAACCAGTTTTTAGCTATCTCACTGTACAATGGCATACTCAGTTAAAATTACTTGCTCAGTTTACGTACATAGTGTCTTGAGGACGTGACTGTTATTAACAAAATACAAAGGATAACAGTGGAGCCAACTCACTAAATTTTCTAGATTAAAAAAAAAACAACCAAACAAACCACCAAGCAAAATATAACATTAACTGCCAAGCTGCAGTCCATTTCCTTCTCTTGCTCAGTGAGCATCTCTTTAGCTAAAGCAGAACAGTCTTGTCAGGAAAAAACAAAACAAAAAAACAAACCCCTCTCAACCCAGAATATACAATAAGTAAGTGTTTCCTTGAGATTTGAGAAAGAGAGGGTAGGATCTGCCTCAAATCGGGCAAAATGCAATGTTAAAAACAGGTCACCACCTCCAGGTTGACTTCTCCAAACCCCAGGCATGGAGAAAACCAACTATTCAGCAGCATATTACTACCTGGTTGCCACTCTAGGTAACGGTTGAGAAAGAAAGATCACCTTTAAAAATCAGGCAACGTAAAGGAAGACTTCTAGGTTGAGAATATTTGAGACTTTTGAACTAATGCTTTGGTATGAGTACACAAGCATTTTTGCAATGCCTATAGGAGGAAAATCAGGTACGTCTGTGGATTAAAGAAGTAGATGAGGCATGGATTTAGAGGTATTCCGTGATTGGCACTGGCAGATACGTATCTGGCTCCTTTTGTGGACACAATCATGAAATGAGGCTACAGACCATATTGCGTTCAACCCAGTTTGGAAGAAATGGGTTTTAATCTTGCCCAGGGCTGGTAGGCTTGTGTTTGACCCTACTTTCATGTTGAACGGGCATTTAGCCTGAATCATAACCCGGTCCTTCGTTTGTAGAGCTTCCAAAAATATATTTGAGCCCACTTATGAAAATTAAGCAAAGCAACAAAATTATTAATAATTGCCAGAAAAAAAAGGCAGGAACTAGTGGAGATTAAAAGGAGATGATGTATTAGACTGGAAAGAGCTAGTCTCTGGAAATTATCCTCATTTTTTTTTAAGTTGAAATGGGTGAAAGTATTTTACAAAAGTTGTTTTTAATGAGACATTTTCTCTACATCATATCAGGACAGAACTGTGAACTTTTTTTAATGGAATTACTTGACAAACTGATCAGTGCCATATCACTGCCTCCAGACACAGTTCTTTTAATGATGTCCAAACTACTTAACTATTAAAATGAAATTGTGAGCCAGCAAAGTAGGAAGTAGATTGAGCAAGCTGAAGATCAAAGAAGATACCATCACAGTGGCCTTTGTGTGCTCACTGTAGGTTTGCTCTAACTGAAGGGTAAAGTAGTAGTGAATTGAATTATATTGGGTTGGTTCTATAGCAGAGCATTGAAAGCAACATAAAAGAAGGGTCAAACAAAATAGTTCAAGCCTACCTACCCTGGGCACGATTAAAACCTATTCTATAGTGCCATGAACCATTTTATCACCTTGTGTAAATAATGCTGGTGTGCCTGTGACACAAACCTCAGCAATTTATTTATTGTATTGTTTTGTACATGTACTCTATACATACACTTTACACACAGGTTGGGTTTGATATTTGGGCACATGCTGTACAGCAGACTCGATACCTGTAGCCCTACCAGTCTGCTTTCTTTGTGCATCAATAATACTTCGAGAAATACGTTGAGTTTAGGTTTCTTTTAAAATGAGTCTACGGGAGAAAATCACGGCAAACAGCAATATTTCTTCTCTGCCTACATACCTTGAATCACAATAAATTCTGGGTACAACCCGTTTTCTGGGGACTGCAAATTGTTTATTTTGTTGCTGAGAGAGCAGCATGCCTCCGCAGGCTTTGTGATTATCCCCACCCGAAGACCAGCACATCTGTTGGACAAATACCATCTAAAGTATTGTATCCATATATAAACTAGGGTGCAAATTTCCTCCCATAAAGAAAAGAACAGCTGGGTCTTACAGCCCTCAATGAACTGGTTGTATTTGAAATCTCGACTATCGTGCCTATGTAAAGCATTAAGAGAAAATACTGTCTTCCCATGATATTTCTGCTGGTCATCTCATTTTCTCTTCTGTGTGAGCTATGCGTTGTCTCACTGCTGGAAGTGATGTATAGGGAAAAGCAGTGCTGACCGACTCCACTCGGGGAGTGCACTGGTCCTGCCCCACGCTGGCTCAGGAATGGATGAAAAAGTTATTTTTTCTGGATTTTCCTTTTAGGCCACCATACCATCAGGGTCTGAGCGCCCACACTTGAAGAGCTTAACTTAGCTGGTACTGGCGATAAGATTACATCGTATGAAATGCACAGCATATCTACATGGCCTCAGTTTTGAGAAAGTCAAGTGCAAAATGCAATCCAATGGATAACAGCACAAGAAAACAGCAAATGTTCATTAACATACAAAGAGCTAGATTTAAGTATTTTGTATTTGCACATCCTAAAACACCACCAAAAACGTTGGGGTTTTTTGTAGGTTTTTTGCTGTTTTACTTACTTTGAACTTGCACTATTTTGGATTATTTCAGCTGCTTTTAGACTCTTTTTAACAATCTCAGGCAAAGCAGTGACCAGACTGCAGCAGAGGCCATCAAAGTTGCAAGACAAAACTGGTTTATCACTTACCTTTGCATTTTATTCCACAACCACCTCTTTTACAGAAGCAGTCTGTAATACCTATACACAGTACAGATATCCAAACACACAGAGCTTGTGCTGCAATTTTAAAATTTATTTAAATGAAATGTAAATAAATTTTAAATATTAGGAAGAAGTTACAGGTGCTCAGGGAGAAGTTATTTGTATTTTATGGGATTCATTTTCCGCACAGTATGTGTAGGGAATTATCTACAAAACTTTCCATTATTACCCAGGGAAGTTGCCTGTTTAATTCTCCTTGTGTTGTTAAGAAGATTTACCTCTCTGTGTTGTTTTAATATTTAAAATATCAGAGTTTGAGTTTGGGCAGGGGAAGAGGGATGGCAGTGGAGCCTTGGGCTGGTTTGGATGGGGACCACCAGGGTGTTTGCAGGCTGTATCCAGCGCAGGTGTGCCAGGGGATGCAGGGGACAGTCCATCCCTGCCAGGCTGTCACCTTGCAGAGGGTGAGCCTAGGCAGGTCCAACAGAGGCACAAGGATGGAGCTGTACTATTGCAATCACATTGCATGTGAGAGAGTGACCAGAAGCCCAACCAGCCCTAACAGGAGCAGGGCATGCTCCCTGCCCTCTGCTCTGATCCATCAGCCTCCAGCTCAAACATACAACAGCCCATATCTCCGTGAGCAAGAACCCATTGCCATCTCAATAACCTTCTTGTCCTATGTCCCAAAAGACTTAGCTCTCTCTTCCTCAAAAGTGTCTATAGTGAAAAACAGAACAAATCAAAACGTCATTTACTGAACACAAAGTGCCTTTGTATCTAGCACGTTCTGGGAGCAAGGTTTGTGAGCCTTATGCACTTGTAGCGAAACATGAAATCAAACTTGCAAGCACATGCGAAGAGCAGATTAGCTAAATTAACTGTTGTGCCACAGACAGTTCAGCCAAAACCACAGGGATTAAGAGCACCCTGTGCACTTCTAATCAACTCAGCATTTGTACTGCAGGTACGTAGTGACACCTGTAACTGAGTGCGGTATTGCCTCAGTAACACAGCACCAAATCCCTGCTTACAAATCCTTGAAGCAGGCAATATCAAAATAAGCATGAGTTGGGCCTAATGAAGCAGAGACTCATTAACAGGACCTGGATGATTTATCCACCAAATCCTGGAAGCATTGCATTTCTGTTTATAGCCTTCTCTTTGCTTACGAGTTACAGCACCTAAACTCACCTGTGCAAGAATCACAGGTTAATCTACCCCAGAAACACACCCTGCACCAACAATGCAATAAACAGATACTGCACAAGCTCAAGAAGTGTTCTTTAAGATCCTTTGCACTTTTTGTTTCAGCCCAGATACAATTCTACTTGAGTATTTTTGCTAAATTCCACGGAAAACTTCTCATTCTGAATTTATTCTCACTTATTATGAGACTGAAACAATCCTGTTTAACACTATCCCTCCATCAAAATCCAAACTACTGCTACAGGAGGAACTCATCACAAGATGAGTTAAGAATGTATCAGGCATAATAGGTAAAGAGAAGCTATTAATATGGTAACTATTATTTTTCCCTAAAAGGAGAAAACAGCAAATTGGCCCCAGAAGTCGGACAGTCACAGAACAAAACCTGCCCATGAGCTCTTTCCTTGTGTGCCCTTCTCGAAATTTTTTACATGGGACATTCTTTTTATTCCTCATTTAATTTTGGCATGTAGCCTCTCACAAACTGAGAACAACTCGTTTTATAGCCCTGATGAGTTTGTGGTGAATCACTTGGTTAGATCTCAAGCAACAACTCTGATCTAAGATAATACAAACTTGTGTGTCAAGGAACCCTTGGATCTTCAGTGACAGAACAGAGCCCTGAGGCACAGACAACATTACTAAAGCTTCTGTGTTTTCATCCACTTCATAATTACAAACGGAGATTTTTAACATACATTTTTGTGGAAGTTAAAAATAACCCCACACTTTTTTTTCCCCCTGCAAATTTTGCAAGGTTTAAGTCACATCATGAATTAAAAGTGTTTCATTAACAAAGACTAATTGAACAGCAGGTCACATGACCAAGTGGACTATGTTCTAAGTTTCAGTATGACAATAAGAAATCAGGGAGCAGACTTGGGTCTGATCCTCTAAAGAAGAAAAGTCAGCAACTCTGAACTGGGAGAACTGAAAAAGCACGATTGACTAGTTACATGTTAAACCTAATCAAAACACTTAACGAACACTGATGAAATTTGATTTGCTCATCTATTTTTCTACTTCCATGCTATTATACACTTCCCACTTTATCAGAAGATGTGAAACACAAAGAATAGTACCTGCATGCAAAAGGAAGGTAATCCAGCATACCCAAAGTTTCACCAGAAAGACTTAAGTTACAAAAATATTTAATGTTTATAAAGCCATTTAATTAAGGCTCTCATATATATCTTAAAGTAGAAAAAGGTTGGCAGCAATTAACATAAACAAGAAACCAGAATCCATACAAAACTGCTAAGTAGAGCAAAAGACGCAGAAGAAGAAAACTGCTGGAACCTAAGTTTTTTGTTTTTTTTTTTTTAAATAAAAAGTTGTAAGTTATAATGCAGCAGAAGAAAAAGTGCTCAATAATATTTGAATTTTATTTATGGAAAAAGTAAAATGAGAAATCAATGCCATAAGCAGATGGTAGAACTAGAACATAGAAATAAGTAGAAGAAAGCTAATGTGTTAAAATAAAATAAATAAAAAACCCACACCCCTGTAAAAGAAAAATAGTTGAGAATGTGTGTCAGCCTGACCTATATCTGGGACAAAGTAATGCAATGGCTAATACAGGACCCAATTTAATAAAGAATTAGGTGTAGTGCAATTAATAGGTTTTTGGAAAACTAATTGTATCACAGGAACCTGATCTTTTTAATGAGATTATGAGTTTGGGTGATAAAGGTAATACCGTGTTTATGCAATACACTTCAGTGAAGCATCTGACTTCCTTCCACACGACATTTTGATTAAGAAACCACAGTAAAGAACAATCAACCCCACACACATTAAATGGATTAAAAATTGGCTATGCCTCAAAACTCAGCTGTGAATGGGGTAGCCTAATTAAGAGCTTTAGAGAAGCCCTGCAAGAGTGAGGTCTTGACTTTAAAATATCAACCAAAAATAAGAAGAAAAGGTATAATTATGATTTAATCTAATCTGAAAGTGATGAGATTGGAGAAAGAGAAATAACAATTAGGAAATTTGACTAATACAGAGGTGTCCAGGTTTTTCTGGGAAACCAGCCTTTTCAAGACAGACAGTGCTGGGGCTAAAAAGATCCCCAGCTGTGTCAAGCCTGAGCAGAGCACAGGATACACACCGACATTGCAGTAAGTACACGTACAGCAACCGCTCAAACATTGCACATGCAGTTCTGGTGTCAGCTACTCACAAACCATCAAGAGAAACGAGAAAGTTTTAAAGAAGACTCCTGAGAATGGTCAAGAGACTGAATAAGAAAAGTTTCAGAGTTGTAGGTTGAACTAATCACAATCAGTAAATACCTTCCATGGGAAAAAAAAAACAAACTAGAAACTATGGTCACTTCATATCAGCCAAGCAGGATACACCACCACCCAACAACTAGTACCTCAAACTAGATTAAGACTAAAAATATGGTGATTTAAAAAAAAAAATTTCATTAATTAAACTTTTGGTGCAGACTACTCCTAGTGGACTTCCTAACATAAAAACGGTAACATCACAGATTCATATCTTTCTGAAAAATGTATGCTACAAGTAAAACCTCGTTCTTAGAATTGACACAGAAATGAATGCAGGGAGTAGTCTATGGCCTATAATATGTGAAAGGACAGATACCACCCTAAGAGGTGTCTAAGACAGAGGTGATGAATCTCTCTCCACTCTTTATAGAGGTAGCCTGGCTAGATAACTAGACTAAATGCTTTTTCAGGTAGCTACATGAAATTAATCCCATCTTAAGTTATTATTTATACCCCCAAAGGCTTGTGGTAAAACTAAGAAAATAGTTGACATGCAATTCCTAAAACTGAAGTTGAAAACAAACAAAAAAAGTCTCCATCTTTTTAGTCACTGAGATGTTTTTTTACATCATGGCATACGACGGCTCCTTTCCTATATTAATGCAGAAGCTGGTGTACAGCTCTGCCTATCTGCCTATAACAAGTTCTTTTTGATCCACCTTCAAGCCAACAGACACTTCTGAAGACAACATCTACTGAGCCACCAACACAGCTCCAAAACCTTTGTCAGGAATTTGCACAGTCTTTAAGCCAATAATTTCCATAATATGTAGGTGCCATTACAACTTTAACGAAAGCATGGGGCAGCATCAACATCCCCCCGCCCCTTTTCCCCATCATGTTTTGTCTTTTATGGATATGGGGAAAATGCAAAAATGAAAAGTTTTCATTGCCTTGGATCTGCCAGGGATTACTAATATTCTTTTTCTCTACTATTTAATGTTATTTGTTTGAACTACATTTTCTCACTTACAGTTACCTGAGTAACTATAATTTTAATTATCAGCCTGCCTTGACAGCACATTAAATGAAGGTGCTGTAGCATCTGTTCTGCTTCCAGGGCAGGCTCTTTCCCAAATGATAAACCTTCTAATATCCATTTCCTTAAGCTTAAGTTGATACCATTGGGCAACAAGGCACAGAGTGTTTTCCCCTTTCCTCATCTCATATGGCTTTTGGGGGGATATCTGCCCTGAAGTAGATTCTTATTTTCAGCAGCACAATAGCATTTAAATAAGGCTAAAATTCTGTCCTGACCTCTGTCTTTGCCCTGGTCCCCACTTCCACAGTTATTTCACTCACCTGGTTACCTGCTTATAATATATCTTGGCCAAACCACTAAGAGGAAAGAGGGATTAAACAAACCTCTATGTCAGGGACAGGAAGGATTTAAAATCCTGAAACTGGTAGGAATTCAAAATACTGAGATCAGACTGCCAGTTTCAAATATATTCTCCCACAGTAATTTGCTTTATTAACATTGCACCTTCTTGTTGCCGTTCCCTGTTGCAACCTAATCACTATAAACACTAATACACCAGAGATAATAGTGTAGACAGACACGTGCAGACACGTCTGTCCTCAAGGGCAGATTCCCTTCTTGATTAGCATGGGATTTCACCCATTATAAATCCAGCAATTCCAGTTTCAGGAATATTTCCACACTCTCGTGAAGGTCTATTATCTATTTTTCCTTAGCTCTGTAATGTGATATGCACACAAGACCTTTTTTTGAAAAGTTGTGATCTTGCTTTTCCCATCATTTTTGATCCAGCATTTTTAATTGTTATGGCAATAGAAGAAGAAAAAAGAAAAATAATACTGTAGTGGAATTAGACTGGCTTTTCATTTGTCTTTTGGTATTTGTATATAAAAATGAACAGTGGCATTTGTCTGGTTTAAATTAATTGTGGTGCCCCAGTCACATAATCCAGATCTTTTCTGTAGTGCAAGATGGAGAAACAAGGAGGAAATAAAAGCCGAGATTAAAGCAGAAAAAAGGCCCTTTCCACTCCCTATCCTATTGCCTGTGAATTCTACTTTTCTACTGTGTTCATGAATCATGCCAATGATGGGCTTTTTGACGAGATGTTCGGGTTTGTAACTTGAAGAGTATTACAAATACTATCACAGCTCAAGAGATCTCAATAGGCATCATGACAACGTAAACAAAACATTAATTACACTGATAATAAGATTTCAACTACTATTAGAAGTTTGGTAATTTGCCGATGGTAAAAAGTACCCCTATCCACACTCAGGAGATACTTCAGTCTACATGCTGAAAGGGAACTGAGACTTTCCTGAAACAAAAACACCCAAAACTTACACTTCTCAAATTTTATTTATCACAACATGCTAGCTAGAGTTATGGCATAAGGTGTACTTTTATTTTAACCTCCGTTAGCAGAAGCACCTTAGCAGCATGTCCTCACCTAGATCTAGCTGAAGAATACCTCTCATATTTCTTCCTCACCAAAATACATGAAGCATGTCTCCTTCCTAAGTCTTTCATTATATTTATTAACAGTCCAAGTCAAAGCCCAAAGACAATATTTGCCAAAATGCTTAATGACAGAAAAACTGAACCATGGTTTTACTCCAGACTATACCAGGTTAAAAGAGATCTTATGTTCCCCATTTTCTCATATTGACTTTTTAAATAAATTCTTTTGCAGGACTACACGTCTTGAATTTGTCTTTACTACAACAGTTTCCAAGAGTCAAAGAAGACTTTTGTCTTGAATTATTCAAATAACCTTGAAAAAATCTTTTGTGTGAAGATGAGGTGAAGATCACTATATGAAGATCAAGTGAGAAACGTTTTCCTTTTGGGCATATTCAGAAGATCCTCCATTTATATTAAAAAAATCCTTTTCAAATAAAACAGAGTTCTCAAGAAATAGACTATATAATAAAATTAACAAAGGCAATCCTTTCTCTCTCACAGTCAAACCCCTCTTTTCCTTTAGAATGAGTAAGCCCAAATTCACCACATTTATCCAAAGCCACCCCTTACCACCGGACTTACCAAGGACACCCAGACATCTGCTTGGTGACTCTCCCTGCAGAGAAGAGCCCTCCGCATGTCATGGCGGGCAGGTCTGGAAACCAGCAAGGACACCACATACCCAGCCAAGTGAGTTTTGCAGAAGGGCTGCCTGAGCCTGGATTTTCAATTACTGAAAACACCTGAAGGAATGATGTTAATGAGCTATATTAAATAATGCAAAGAGTAGCTAAAGGCTCCTTTGCCTTGTGAAACATTTCCATCCCTCTTGTAGGGAGAAAAACATGGAAAAACTTTTTCCTACCGATACATCAGCTGCAATTTAAGTCCCCACAATTCCCTGCATGGCTGAAATACCTTAATCAGCTTCACCTAACAGCATTTTACTCCATCCTCAGCAGCTGAGGGAAAGCATAACAACCTAGGAAAAGCCACATGCCCTTCCTAAACTTCAGGGTAGGAGCTTAGTGGTCTCACTCCCTGACAAGTGCTGCGTGGGGTATTGCTCAACATCTTCTGAAGTCTTACAGACCAGCTCCCCAAAAGCAGGGCTTTAATCCTATAGCCTCTCTGTATGGCACACAATCATATTGCACGTGGTCACATTTTATTGTTTCAAGGATAAAGATTGTTCAAGGCATCTGACACTACACTTAAATTATTCATCCACTGGTATTATTTATTCATCAGCTCTTAAGTTATCTTGCTTTGCTAAAGTACCTGGTTTCTATCGCTCACAGAAAAAAACATGCCATTATCCTTGTTTTAATTGAGATTTTGTGACTTTTGCAAGCAGCTGATTGCGTAGCACTAATACTCCATAATGTGTATTGCCAAGTGTTTGAATGTGGGTCATTTCTGCATGCAGGTATTGAAAGGAAAGCACATGCTGCCAGGTCCTGCACTTGACTTGCACAGGCCTGGCCAAGCTCTAAATTTCTGGGGGGCAATGGGGGCTCTGGGAGTCCCTTCCCAGGGCCACAGTCCATATTCAGTGTGTACAGGGGAGTTATTATCTCCGATGGTTGTGATATTTGGGCATGTGAGGGATACATCTCACCTAAGCTGCTACCAGAGCAACAATATTTTAAAACCTTCAGTTTGAAACAGTTCCTTGATCTGGAGGTGTAACATAGAGCAGCCTGAGCTCCTTGCATGTTACAGTATAAGGGAAATACTGGATGTCTTTTATAGCTTATGGCTATAATATTTTCCTCTAGGCACAGCCAACCAGCAGAAGTTGTGCTGAAAGACCAGGAAAGTTGTGTTAGTGCACAAAGCTGGGAATGACAAAACTTCACAGGTTTTGAGAGCCTCACCCTCTGGAATAAAAGTGTATTTTTAGACTACAGTATTTTATTACTTTTTTTCTGTTCCATGATTACACACTACTTCTGATACTTAACATCTCAGAGAAACAGAATAAGATGTTGACTCCCCAGCTGTGAATGGAAATATTTCTGACCACAACAGCCATCTTCTACCTCATTGCTCTTCCATATGAATAAAGAACATGAAAATGGCAATCACATATTTTTTCATGTTAGGTGGGGAAGCACAAAGGAGAATTCCAAAATTTCTTCAAAGCACAGAAATTTTGAGATTTTCATTCTGAACATATCTAGGACTGCAGTGTTAAAACTGAGACTTTCTGATTCATGGAGGTAATACATAAGGTATGATACCTTCATGCAAAGAAGACCCCAATACCCCAAGTTGTATTTAAGAGGAAAGTTAAACTACAATAGAGAGATGATCCTACTTCCCAATTTTGCAAAGACGCCACACTGACAAAATCCCCACTTACTACGGTGGTTTTTGCACCATATGACTGCGCGCTAACATTTCCAGCATCAAAAAAAGATCTGCAAGTCTTAACTCACCAGTTCAGACATTTCTCTTGCAGTTAAAAGTTGGCTTGCGATGAAGGCTTCAGTCTGGGAACAATCTTTACCCACTTGAAGGGGAAAAAAACCCAACATCTTACTACTAGGCACTGTCGTTATGGTGATATAAATTGCATTTTATCAGTTTCAGCTGGTTTTTTCCTGGCGTGTACATAAAAAAATCTCTTTTTAAACTGAAGTCAAGGTTTACTAGCCAAATTTTGCTATCAGTTACACATGCAACCCTATTAATGTTAATGAGATGGTTGAATTTAAGCAAGGGTAGAATTTGATCTTTACCCTATTATGTTGTAGGCTGTCTAGATATTTGTCTGTTTTAACTTAAAATCTATTTAGCAATTTCTTCTTTATAATGAGGAAGTCTTACAAAACCATATCACAGAATGCCAAAGGTATAACAACACCAGGTCAGAACCGTCTCTTCTCTCTGAAAATGGCCACTTCTGGGTGTTTCTTAGAGAGAACACAAAGCCTTGAAATGAGTTATTATAAAATAGTTTGCCTAGAGAAAAATATTCTTGACCTGACTCTCTTCTGGCTTATACTCTGAACGATGAGTTTTTCCATTCCTTCCAGATTTTTTTAAAAAAGGTTCTTATAATCAAATCTCTGAATGACAGTCAAATTTTACAGCCGCAAAGAGGCATGTGCAGTGTATGCACAACAGTTTCCATTAATACACAATTACTAGATATATTTACAAGCCATTTACTTTGTTAAGATTGCAATTCATTCTGCAGTGGTTCAAAAGCAAACCCTCCTTTTCGGATCATCTCACATTACAACCCTGGCCACAGTTTTTTAATCATTTCTAATTTAAGAAAAATTAACACTCAATTACAATGAGTTTGAACTCAAGAAGAACTGCAGCAATAAGAGCCTTTTTCTTTTCCCTTCCTGCACGTCTCTACCTTTCTCTCACCCGCACGTTGCTGAAAGAACATCAGTGCTGAAAAATCAAGTGTTTAGACCTTAAGAACTGTGGACTGCCTTAGCTCTGTACCCTGGTACTTGTCATGATGCAGCATTTATTTGCCTGATTATTTCTTCACAGGCCTTTCCTTATTCAGTTCGCAACAAACAAACATTTGCTCTGAGGAAGTATTAAGATTAGATAAAAAATAAGAATTACCTGTGATAACTGTATAATCTGTATAATTGTACAAAAATATATTGAATATCTCTGATATCTATCAATCTCAGTTGCTGCAGAGGTTAGACAGTATATGACAAATGCAGAAAGAAAATGCTTCATCTCTATCACAGACTCTGGTGGGATGTGAAGCAAGTTACCTAACCCAAACTATTCCTGACAGGCTGTTATTTCTGTGTCCCTAACTTTCTGGAGCAGCAAACATGAGCTCCTTCCCAGCTGCAGGTAACATCAACGGAAGTGTTCTCCAAACATGGTGGCTATAGTGTCGTGATCTCCATGTTACCTGGAGTATTCGGGGAGCTGGTCTTTGATAATGCTCCCATGCTATAGCTCCTAATCTGTTAGCAGAGAAATTGCCGTCCCCACTAGGGGGTTGTGACAATTAACTAACATTCCTAAAGCACTCAGATATTTTACAGATATACTCTACTGAATAGCAAATGAAACAAATTAGTAATGATGTCTTCAGAGTCAGGTTTGAAGAGCGTGCAATACGTGAGACACTCAGATATAGGGTGAGCTGCATAGATAATATATTGGCTGAAGAGCTCCCATTCTGTGCACTTATCAAAGGGAAAATATTACAAGATTGTGTGATTTCAGCCAGTGTCATAATGCAGACGCAGAAAATGCAAAGGCTACTTTAATTATGTCAGGTTGGAAGTATCTGACTTTGCAGCCTGAATGTTTTCAATGTAATTTTTGATTTAATAAACTGGATCAGTGGAACACAAGTGCCTCCACAAGAAGATGCCTTTATGAAGCATGGTTTCCTCTTCTCTCCAGCACGGATTCCTCACTTTGTCACAGCTGAACTGATGATGCAGCTTTTTCCTCACTAATTTGAGCCTACCCCATCTACCCAACTGCCTACTTTCATGACATTTATAGGAAATTAATACCATTATGACCCTTACTCTCAGTGGCTAAAATTAACTAACAGTTTTAGAGGCTATCAAGGAAGGGCAGACACATACACAGACTACACAGTTATATATGTCTGGTTTCCTTAGGAACAGATTTACAAATCCTGGTCGTGCGGCATCAGAACTGCTTGGCGTGTTCCATGTTCCCGTTTCTCCCACCATTTCATCACATCTTTCTCTCTCCTGTCGCAGGCCTTTATTCATGTACTCGCTGCTCCTCTTCCCAGGCACTTCATTATAGTCTCACCAGGCCTGAATCCTTGTCCTTCCTTCTACACTGGTTCCTGTCCCAGATACTAACCCTGTCCCCAAAATTTCATTATTCCCCCATATACCACTAGCCCGGACGGTGCCAAGTCCATAACTACCTTGTTCCCACCTATTTCCAGTTATTAACCCAGTGTTCAGCCTCACTATCTTTGCCTGATCAACACCTTCTCCCCCTCTCAGGTCTCTCAGACTTTCAGTTCTGACTCCCATCCACTTCTCTGCTGTGCTCCCAGACAGGACTTGTCTCATAAGCACATCAGCCATAGACAGCAGATGCAATGGGCTTGGGCCCACCAAGCCTGGGCAGATCTAGGAGCTGTGCAAAGTACAAACATGCTCCCTGAGGATGGACTCTTTGGATATCCTACCTAGAAAAAGTCCCTGCCTTGCATGTTCAGTAGGTTTGTGATGGTTTTGGTGAATTTTCACAAGGCCAATAGCAGGTAAATTCCTGCGACTACAACCCATCTAACTCAGAAGTTGATGAATGCACACCAAAGCATAGGGGCATGGTGGCTTCTGGGTGTTACTACTTATTTATACTCCTTTAGTAGCAAGAAGCACCAGTTTTTGCACAGTGGCAATCTGATGTCGGTTTGCCCTGTTAGAGCGAAATTCCTCCTGTGAAAATGAGAGGACAGAGCTGCTCATTTCCTTAGAGCCAGCGTTTTGGGTGGAGAACAGAAACAACCCCATCTCTCCACCTCCGCCTCCTGCAGGATTCAACCTACATTTGTCTCCAAATCCAGTAACACAGGGCTCAGAGGGTTCACACAGACGTCACATTTTATGTGGTCCAACCTGCCATTCTCTTAAATTAAATAGTCAGTGGTTCCTCTGGATTTCTTGTCAGACTCTGTCCCAGGCTTGACTGGAAGTGCTTGCTGGAGAAGTCCCAGGTATCTAGTGAGTGCTGTCACGCTTGAGAGATGGCAATGACAAACAGTTGTCCTTCAAGCTGTGCTCCGTGGGCTGGAAGGCGTCAGAGGTGTGCTCCCTGCCCTCCCTTCCTTGTGAGTTTCAGGTTGGGCATTGCAGAAATCCCTCTGTTACTACCTCCCACACCTACTCCCTCTTCCAAAACTGTTGAGATGTCCCAAGAGGTCAACAGGACCAGTTCTTCATGAGCATCCTCAGTCCACAAGAAGACTCTCTTTAAACAACTTTCTTTCCAGCAGGCCTGGACACCTCATATGGTCAGGAAAGGAGGGTACAAAGGCATGAGACTTTGAAGGTCTCTCTGATGAAGATGCTGTGGAGATCTTGTGAGTCTTGTGCCTAGCTTCTGCAAAGTGGTGCAAAATAAAGGAAAGTCATAATGTAGGCATGAAGTGGTCAGTGAACACACCACCATACTAAAAACAATCAAAAGAAGTTAAAGAGCTGGGGTAGAAGAACATAGAAGTTGGAAGGGCTTGCGGGAATTGCAATGCTCTGGAAATAGGGGAAAAAACAGATAAATGTTTAAATGTCCTTTCCATCCACAAGCAGTGCAGGCCAGGGTAAAAAGAAAAACAAAAAGACTGTCAGAGTTATCCTTAATTCAAAGAGTGATATGATGAACTACATTTGTGTAAGAATTTTCAGTTATGAAAGACAAGGGCTGCAACTCTGAAACTACTGTATAGAACCGGAGATTTTGGCACTTCGCATAAACATGGAAACAGAATTTGTAGCATAAATGTTTTAAAGAATAAGTAGGAAGATATAATTAGGGAAGAGCAGTTGGCTTATTTAAGGACCTTGCTAACAGGACCCCAATTCCTGATCTGAACCCAAATCATGTCCAGAATCTGAATAAAACACCCAAAAGAGAGTAGGAATTCCACTTCAATGGAGAATCATAGATTTAATTAATCCTCCACAAAACAATTTGAGACTACCACGCAAATAAAGCTAGTATGACCTGAGCAGTGGTTAAGAAGGGACAAGTCCTGAAATCATGGCCCTGCCATGTATCAAAAATACTGCAGAAGAAGGAATCTGAGAATATTAGGCCAATGAAGCTCAAATTCCACCAGAAAAACATCAAAGTAGATCTGCCTATACTGCAACATAGAATACAATACCTAGGATGTGGCATAGATGTTAGAAACGTGATGCATTTGCCTTATACTACAAGAATTTGGAAAGCCTGTGCATCATGGACAGACAGGATAAAACAGCATTTCTCTTTTAAAAGAATCCTTCACAGATTACTTACAAAAAGCCTGATAACAAATGGAAAGTGGTGCAGAAGAAACCTAAATCGGGCCAGAGAGCTGGCACATCATCTAGCTACCTGCTCCTGCCATCTAAGCAAGCTACTGTGCTCCAGCTTAGCTTCCTGGAGGAACAGAAAGCAAATTTTAACACCTTGAGGTTTTCAAAAGTTGTGTTAGAGACTGAGTTTTGAGGTGATATGGCAATAAAACTAAATAATCCATAAGTGGAAGGTATGAATGCCATTGTTTTATAACTCTCTGGTCAAAACTACAGACCCATAATTTATGCATCTTGAGGATACTAAACCTGAGTTTCTATATGCCAAAACAAAGAAGGAAACTTGGCTTCAGTCTATGGGCATAAACACTGTCATGTCTTCATTTCTTGGAAATAAACATTATAAGCCATGATACTGCCACTAACAAAAGGAGTTTGTCAAACAAGCTCCACAGTAACTTTATTTTTTAGTTTACAAATATGTGAGAGGTGAACTCAACATAAATCTGGGGAAAGGTTGATGATTGCAAGCATACTCTCTAGAGCCTTTGGGAGAAGCAAATGAAGCAAAGTTCAGAGTTAGATTTTATACATATCCGTGTGTATATATATATGTCATATATATAAACACAGACAAAAAGGATTTATTCAACGACTGGTAAAAGAAGCTTGAGCTTTACTGTATTTTGTTATAAAAGTTGCAAAAACTTCCTGGTTACTATTTCCCCAGAGCAAATGCCTTCTGTATATCATTCAGGTGGTGTCAAGTCAAATGTGGACAGTGATTTCCTGACTCTGGTCACAGCCCAAGAACCTGGAAAAGCTATTAAGGTTTTTAGCATATTGCAGGGACAGAGTGTGCTCTCCATCCTACAGCAGATGGAGGATGTGTGAGCACACAGGACCAGGTAAAACACTGGGCTTTAGACAAACAGAAACACTGTGGAGACATGCGGGCTTGCTGGATATGCAAAAAATACAAGCCACCTTATGTGAAAGGCACAGTCTTGGCAGTGAAGAAAAAGTTTTTGCAGCTATTGTCAAATTAAAGGAATAAAGCTGGGCTCGTATTGCATGGAAAAAACAAATTAAACTGTGCACTGATCCTGGACTGCTCTTCTCACCTCCTGGGACAACCTGCACCCGGGCCTGAGCGTGCAAACCCGCACAGCAGGGCTGGCTTGGCCATGCTGCCGCACAGGGAGGAGCAGCCTGCAGCTGAAGATGGGTATTGAGAAGCCAGAAGTTCTCCATGATCTCCAGTCCAACGCACTGGTAGAAAATAGTGTGTAAATAGTAAAAAGCCTTCAGAAGTGAATGTGGTGTTCGCCTCCGACCGGTATTTAGCCTGAAGCACGTGCGTCTCCGTGTTGCTGTGAATTGTCTGCACGTGGAAATTCACAACTTTAAAAGGGCAGAAGGTATCATGCCATCAGATGCTTATCACGTTTATATTCATTTTAGCAAATCCAGTATTGGCCACAGACTCCTTACATATTTTATGATTTACCAGAATCTGCTTTAGTCTAAGAGACCTAATTCTTCCATTACACATATCACCCATCTTTCTGGCAGCATAATTTACATCTCAAACTGGAATAATTTTGCATACTTTTCATTTTAGCATTCTGACATCTTAGAAAAAAATGCCTTAATTCTGTGGAGTAAATTATCATCAACCTTGGAAAAAAGTCCTGGAAGTTATTAATGCTCCTTTTATGCATAGTTGTCTGTACAGTTTTGGTGCCTTTCTCCTCTCAGCTCTATGTAGCGATATATTAGCAAGAGTATCGTAGAGCATATGAAATTCAAAACAAGACCAACATCGTGAGGTTTATAAGAACATTTAACACATGCCATGTAACTTGAGTGCTTTCCCAAGGGAATCATGCAACCTTTGTTTACTCTCGGACTTTCTTCCACAGACAAGTTTCTAATCTTTCTATATTCAAAGAATGTGTCTTTTACTATTCAGTTCCTTCACTGGACTGACACACATCAGTGCTAAAACAACCTAAAAAGCTTCAGAAAAAAAAAAATATGTACTGATAAACAGGGACTTTGAACGAAACCTGTGGTTCTTGTTTTCTGTACTTCTGATATCACAAAAAGAGGGTCTTTATTTAAAATTAACTCTGAACAGTTATCACGTAAATACTGTTTCTGGAATGTTACTCTAAAACTTCAGCGAGGTCTTGTTTATTCCTTGTTAATGCTGTCTGAGATGAATGCACTGGAAGCACTTAACCAACAACAGCAACAAAATTCTGGTATATTCAAGCAGAAACAAAACACAGAGGTTGTCAATATACACAAGACAGCAAATTTTTAACATTTTTGAAGGTGTTGGGTTTTGAAGAATTTTAAAATAAATTCCCTTTTCTTCTTCCATTTTTTAAAGCCCAAGCTTTATCAAAACTTCATATTTGTGTATTTTCTCAGTATTTTTAATATTAATTAATTACATATATAAAAATAGAAACTAAATAGCTTTTACAAAATATAAATCAAGCTTATACTTTTCTTTTTCAGTAAGATATAGTCAGTGTATATACACAGAGGTGGAAAAAATAAATATCAAAATAGAACTGTATTTAGTAGAAGTCAAATTCATGATGGCGTGTGACTTGTTCATACCCAGCACCAGAAAACCCCTGAAAGATCCCATATTATTTAAACACAGGGATGAGGACACCCAGGTTCTGGTGGGGCCTTGCCGTAGGGGAGTGCCCCCCAGCCTGGCTGCAGCCATCCTTTCCAAAAAACCAGGCTATTTAATGATTACCTGGCGTATGTGGTGATGGCATACGGGGAGGTAGATGCCCTTGTGCTGGTATAGAGGGAAGGGCAGCAAAAGGGCAGGAGAAAACCATCCTGGCAGGATGATTCCTGTATCTCCCACGTACCTGCAACGTGCCGTTCGCATCCGGCTAGAGCCCAACCATGCCCCTGCACGAAATAACGTCTGCACCTGGGCTACCCATGCCCTGGGCAGGGAGAAGGCAGCAGAAAGACGCCGTCATTTCCCACAGCCTCCTCCACCCTTGCTAAGCTACAGGCTCTCACAGAGACTGCATGTGTTAAGGAAAGGAAAAAAAAAAAAAAAGTCTTTCTCAATGCTAGGATTTCCTCCTGATGTAAATTTTCCCCCCGCGCTTGTGTGTAAGTGAAAGTATTTGCTGCTAGTCACTGTATGTCCTTCAGGTGTGAGGCAATGTGCATCGAAATCCCCAAAAGCCCCAAGAGAGGCTTCAGCAAAAACTCTGGGACCTTTGTGGGGTGCAGCATAACCACTTTATCAGTGCTGCACTGCTTTGTGTGGTGCAGGAGACAAGAAATAAAGTTTTGCAGTCTCTAATGTACAGTTCATAGGAAAACTCCCCTAACCGTATATATAGAATGCATCCTGGCTTCGCTAATCCTTTTATTCCCAGTACGGCCAGATCTGAAATTTCCTTAACGGCTGCAAACTTTTTAGGGGTGGATTTTATAATGGTAATCAGTGATTTGAGAGGAAATAAATCTATCCCGTAGCCCATAGCTCTGTATAAAGCATCCCAAGAAATAAGTCAGGGAGACCGTCAGCAGTGAAGAGTGCTACATTTCATGTGCTGCCACAGAAATGCTTTCTGGCTGAGGTCTAATATTAATCTATTTTGTCCCTGACATCCAGTAAAACTACAGTGTAGCAAATGCTTTTAAAACATACATATTCAATAGCAGACAGCAATAAAGTATTCAGAACTGTTGGTGTGAAGAAGGTTCACACACACACAAATATCTTTGAAACTCCAGTTAATCAAGGTGTCAAAGTAACTAAAGCAGTTTTACAGATTTTATTGAAAATAAATCACTTTATTATATACTGAAATATATATTATTGTTTCCCCATAGAGTTTTACTATCCAGTTGCCTGCATTTATTTTTTAAATAGAGTATCTCCTGCCCTCTTTAGTCCAGTTTTTATAACTACATTTACAAAGGAAATTCAGCGTTAAAACATATCTTTAGTCTGCCTTCTCCTATTGCCCTATGCAAATAGCCCATTATTAGCCATTTTCTGGCAGAAGTAGCTGAGAGGAAACAGAAGAGGAAATGATATAATGGCTCCAGAGCCCCGCGTTTCCTTTCTGCCCAGCTGTTTGCGGGATGACCTTACGGTTAACTGGGAAGCTGCGAAGTGGCATTGAACCTCAGAAGATTTACACCTTTGTCTGCTCATTTTTAAGACCGAAGCTTCCATGCAGGAATACATAAAACTTCGCAGAACTCAGTCTGGAGAAGGTTAAAATGAGTGAAAGGAAATATTTGATTCCATCTAATGGACATCCTAATAGATATTTATAGACTTCACAGAGAAACTTTTCACTGAACGTTTTTCACTCCCATTATTGAGTAACTGCTTTCTTTTTTAAGTATGGGATCTGGTTCAGATCTAAAATAGCCAGCATGTTGTTAGACAATGCATTTCTTTAAAAGTCAGTATTACATGAAGACTTCTATTATTTCATTCATTGGATAATTCCTTTTTTTTTCGGCCATAGTGCACAGTTTCTAACAGCTTAATGCTATAAACGTGCAAATAATCACACGTCTATAAAGATATTGCATCTACATGAAAAGCTTCTCAATTATTTTTTTTCAACATTTCTTCCTAAAGTTAAAGGATGTCTAATACAGTCCATGTATGTAAAATAAATACTTTCAGTATTTTGGACTGCTTTCTAAACTGATAAATTTCACACTGATAAATGTAAATTCAACAGCAGTTCTCTTGAGATTACATTTTTTCACCCCAAAACTACTTTAAAGTTGAAGCACAGTATCTAAAATGGATTTTAAATATTAAAGAATTGCATTTACACTCAGAAATTTTATACATTTTGCCAGTGGACAGGCATTATGAATGCAATATATTGGTACCCTAGGTTGCGTAAGTAGTTGTTTTACCCATGTGCTATATCTTGACTACTAAACCCAAAGTTGCTATGCCTAAATAAGCGTACAGGTGTTTCTTATTTTCCACCCATGAAATTCAATGACGTTTCCTGGCCAACAGAGCGATGAGGACTCGTCCAGGGCTCTCTGTCTGTATTGGTTCCCCAGTAGGCGGTCTGCAATGGGGTGACCCAGGTGATTGCAGAGGGTCACCTGCAGCATCTTCGCTTATGGACGGAATTCAGAGTCACTGAAACTAGTATTCAGGTGCACCCCTGGGCACTTCTAGGTTGTACATCATGTTTTAACCTGATCTTTATAGATCTTTACCTATGTAAACCCCAGTGACTTTTAATACAAAACTCAGACTCTCTGGTACCTATAGCAAAGAATTTTATCTTCACCTCTTAACCTTTAAGCCATGAACGTGCCAGAAAATATCAATTTTCCTGAGAAGGTCCAAAGAAGTATGTCACTAGATTCATTATTCATCACCAGGAAGCTCCCAGGTAATTTTGACCACAGAAAAAAAATGTACCACGTTTATAAGTAATGTGTACGTGCTTGCTTTCCAGCCGATCAGCCCTGATAGCACATCAGATTCAAAGGATTGTGTCCAGCTATTACATTAGTTTTTAGTAGCAAAATGTGAGTGTGCCTTCCACACTTTAAAAACTGACTGTAATCAAAATCTAATTAGTATTCTATTTTACTAGTGGGAAAACTGAGAGAAATGCACACAGACATACGTGGTGTTAGATATTAAGCCAAAAGATGTCTCCAGAAACCAGCCATTCATCTTTTGCCTTTTTTTTCTTTATCATCAGCATCTTGTCTCTTGAAATATAGACATCACTAAATCAAAAACACTTACCTTTTCACATCATTATAGAATTGCTCAGATTAAATAAGAGCTCTGTACAGCTTTTCAAATCTCAGCTATGTTTTCAAACCACCAGGGAGGGCTAGTTCTTCCTGCTCAGACAATTATCAAATTGTTGCCAATGTGAGCGTTCCTTGTATCAATCTCATTATTATTAAGTAGTCTAAATCACCTATGGATCTCATTACCATCGCTTTGAAAAAAGGTCACAGGGTGGCATCTTCAATTTATTTAAAATGTGTCATTAAAAGTAACCCTTTTTTAAAGAAGATTTAGGCTGCTTTGGTTTATTTCTGTTGTTAACAAACAGAACCCAGCTGTAGAAGTCTGCTCAATTTTATTTGGTTGTTGTGGTTTTTTATTCTTTGTTTACTTTGGAAGTAACAGGGACATCATCATCTGTCCTTTGTTTTCCTGGTGGAACTCCTGAGGTTATTGGGTGGTTCATATTGTAAAAGAAAGCTAGGTCAAATCACTAAAGATAAAGTCCTTATTGAAAAGTTAATTAGTCACTGAAAATGCGTGAGCATTAAGGGGGGGGGGGGGGAAGCAGTTTTAGCAGGACTTTCTCTTTGCAACTGCTCCATTTTCATCATTTCATCTTGTGAAGATATCACTTTATCAATTTTCCAGCCATAATAATAGTCTTAAGTACGTAAGAAACAATTTTTCAATCTGAATAAAAAAATATAAAAATTCCCTTCCTTATATTTTTGGAAGAAAAAAAGACTATCAGAACTTGTTTATAAATTAGAAGTAAACACAAAGAGAATAATCCTTGCTGTCCATCTCCCACTCACTTTTAAGTAGATCACTCCACAAAATATTATGCAGTTTGTTTGATATTTTTAGAGGAAAACATTTTTGCCCACAAATAAAATAATTGCTATAACTTCCTTCCTCTGAGAAAAAGACATGTAAAATTTTATATCTAAAATTCAATTGAGAAAGAAACTGTATTTTTTTACCCAAAGCCTTCTAGCTATGCATTCTACTTTTTTTTTCCTGGTCTGTACAGCCTCATGCTGCATTTTTGGATATGAACTCAATAGAAGATGCTGCAAAAAGTAGCAACTTCAAGTAGTGACAGAGACTTATCAGACAAATATGCAAGGGCAGAACATACAAGACGAAAGGAACAGCACTTCACAAGTTCAGAGTCCAGCTAACTATATACTCTTAGATATTTTCATTCCTGTCTCTCATTAATTCCTCTTACTCCTGAAATGGTAACAAGTGTGATTTCTTTCTAAAATAGCAGAGAAGATCATCCAGCTTTTTAGGCACAAATCTGCTATATTTATTTCAGCTGTGCAAATCAGTCATAAAAACACAAACATGATCCCTATCAATATTTTCAATTGTTGCCATTTATGACAGTATTTAAAGACCATTTTACATTTCTTCACTTGCTGTGAAGAAAGGGAACGTGCATATTTTTATGCGTCTCAGAGCAGATAATGCAATACAGCTTTGCATCAAGCTTTTCTACCTGAAGGCTTGCAAAGTATTAGCTCAGTTTCTACGTCCTATAATGACTCAAGACGTTCTTGCTACAGAGAAGCAAATGCCTGAAACAGCTCAGATCGAAATACAAAATCCACAAATACCTTTATGAAACAATGGATTTATCTGTTTCAGAAATGTATTCCCCTAAAATGTGAAATGTCTTTGTACAGATACAAACATTTCATTAGCAAACCATTTATATCTCTTTCTATTTATACTTACTCATACAACTCTACATAACAGCTCATAAATGTAGGTCTTGTAGTACAAACATCCATAAATATACAACACACACACACTGTATGTGTATGTATATTAATGTTTTTAATAGAAATCATATCTTTGTATCTTCCAAAGGCGTCCTTTGTAGCTTTCTTGCCTTTTAAATACAGCTATTCCTGAACACAGTTTGTCTTTGAAATATGTCAGGATAATGCCTTATTGAAGTACTGTACTGCTTCCTTTTTGAGACTGTACATAAAATCAGTCACGTTCAACAAATTTCCATTTTACTTAGTTCTTTTTCATAATTATTCCTCACTTCTGTCACAGCCCTGTCCTCGAGAGCTCTCTGGTTACGCCACTAAAATTAACCGCACACTACAGGTTATGCCTCCAAGGGACTTCCAAGAGAAACCTAAAGTGAAGAAAGCAAAATAAATTCCTCTACTTTTTCTGAAATGGCTATGACTAATATATGAACCAGGTTGAAAAATTAAGCACTGGACAGATGAACTAGATTTGAAAAAAAGTTTCTTGTTTCATCAGATACGTTAGAAACATTTGGTTTATTTCTTAAGGTATGGATTTTGAAAGCTACCGAGGATAGCATATCAGGGATTTAAAACCTGTCTGAAAACTTCTGGCTTGAATTGGTATCATTTTGTGCAAGAAAGAGTTAAGTCTAACAAGCAGAAAAAAAGAAATTAACTAAAGTAAGGCCCTTGTGATACAATGACACTTGCTCTATGCTCTTACAGAGAAAAACATGATGATAAAACACCACAAAGAGGAGTGTTATGAATTTTATTAATGACTAGAAGACAGTGTGCAAAACATCAAAGGTCTGTGGAAAAGATTAATGACCCCGTGTGAGACTGTTTAATTACCTCCAGCTAATTAGATTCTTGACCAAATTTTTAATATCTGCATTCCTTCTAAAGCCTAATTGAGATTCCACATTATTTATCAATCTTTCAAAAAGCCCTTAGTGTGCTGCTTTTTTTAGGGTTTTTTTTTCCCTTTGCACTTTGACTCCATTTATGGTCAATTATTAAATAAATAGCAAAGTAACTGTTCTCTCCAAACTGTATATGTGGAACACTTTATGCCTGTTTATTTTGACTAGGAGACTATCATTGGCATCTTTTATACATAATGAAGCACTCCAACTAATAAACTGACTGACTTCACTGTAAACAACGTTGATAATATTTTTGTTATCTGGGCTGTGCTCAGGAACTCCTCATGTGGTTTCTGTAAACTAGCCTTTGCTATTGTCAGTTAATCCTTATTTCAGTTTACCTTGGTCCAGTCCCAGGGCCGGAGTGGAGCGTTATCATGCAAACTGAAGAAGACAGCCCTCGCCGTTTGATTATTTTCCCCCATTCATTTAGAAGTACTTTAGTGCTATAAACCACCGCTGTTAAATGACTTGCCTTTATATAAGGAAATTGATGTCGGAAGGCAAGGGACACTTGCAATAATTACTTATTTTTTATACTCCTTCAGATCTCCCTCCATCCCCAGTTAGGCACGGGCATGAAAAGAGAGGCCGACGTGTGCAGCACATCTAAAGACTGAACTTGTTTTAGGGTTTTCCGCAGAAGTTTTATCATTTCAGTTTGGAGTGTGGGAAATGGGGAAAAGTCAGGCATTTCAAGGTACGTGATGGGAACACATTTTTTGTGTAAAGTTTGATAAACAAGACACCTCCCAGCTCAGAGGAGGCAGAGGACCCCCGGACTCTTTCTTTGTTTTAGCTATGAAACAAAGTGCATTTGCTTTGAAAATCTTTTTGTCATTTTTAATATAAATAAGGAAAATAAAGTGTGCACATGTGAAATTACACATTTATAATGCATGTATAAAACAAAACACTTTGGGAAAAATTCTTTGTAATTTCATATAGATTTTTTTCAAATTATCCACTAGAATTTAGCTCATAAAATCAAACCACATATGCAGAAATATATGGGATAGCTTAAAAAAAGAAAAAAAACATATTCTCTATTAAATTTTAATCGGTTTTATGTTATTTGTATAAAATATTGTTGGCTGTACCCCTCCTAAAGTACACAAGATTTTTTTCTGTGAGGTAGACATGAGTGTCTGTCTGTACAGACAGACATTGAAAAACTCTACTACCTGATGATCTATGTAACTAATAAATGAGGAGGGGACAAGGCTTTGAGGGAGGGATCACTTTTTTCATTATCATGTTTGCAACAAGCCTTGTCCAGTGGGATAAGAACATCTATGCAGTATCACAAAACACATAATTTAATAACCTAAAAAGTATATGCCAAAATAGCAAACAATGTGAATCAATACAAAGGTATAACGAACCAGGAATTAAAGGGACACATAATACATTATGCTTAATTTCCTGAGAGTGACAAGAATATTTGGTTACTTACTAAATCACGCACAGCAATACTGCAGCAATGAACTTATTTGGGATGCAGTAGTCAGAACTACTTGATCATTCCGATGCAATAGAAAGTTTAAAGTGCCTAAAATCTATGTATCCAGGTATTTATTCTGTGCTCCACTTGATGAAGGAGTGCTTCAAACCTGTTAAGGATTTTATCCTTATATCTGTGGATAATAATAATATAATTTGTATAGTATCAGTGCACCATAATTGAGGGTCATGTTTTTATGTTAGGTACGAGGTAAACAAAGAATCAGAAAAAACAGGCCCTGTTTAACAGAGCACCCACATTTTGCAAAACTGAGGGTACATTTGATGGTTTCCCGTGCAAAAGGAACTGAGATTTCCTATGTCTCACCCTCCAGACTACCCTTATTTCTTTCACCCATCCATCAGGTTCAGCAGGGTCAGTGGTTTCTCTCTTACAGACTGTGCATACCTGTCTGGGAGACTCTCTGTGCGCCTTTTACGTCTGATCTATGACGCCAGCCCCAAATGCATGACAGGTGACGGATGCTCCTCGGTTTCCAGAGGACCATAATGGATATTGGTACTGAAATAACTGATCTGGACAGACAAGCTAGTAATGGGATTAATTCAAATGGCAATTCAGGCCCAGTTTAATCAAATGCTGCATGGATGTGCTATAGATCAAGCATTTAATTCTGGTGTTAGAGCCTCCACCAACCCAGGGAGACTCTCCTTTAGTCCACATGGGCATCCCCTGCCCAGGCCACCACCAGGCACCCTCCAGACCCAGAGATTTCCCTTCTCCCACCTGCCATAAGCATATGGTCCTCCAGGGAACGTTCACGCGTATCACGTCATACTTTGATAAGCTGGGCAATTTTATATTTTCCCATACTCCATTTCTTTCCAACTGTATGGATGCTGACGACGGTACAATAATAAAAAACAACCAAACAAACAAACAAACAAAAAAACCCAAAACCAACAAACCAAACAAAGTAAACTAACAGCTTTGCCCGGGTTGGCCCAGCAGGAAACACATCTGTGATAAGGAAGAAAATTTGGAGACTTGTGTAGCACCCAGGAAACATAGAGCTAGGCTATATGGGGAGGGCATGAGGCAACGCAAGCATTTACTTACTTTAAAAAAGAATTTATTAGCCCAGTCTTGCCCCTGTGGCCTTTGAGAGACTCAATAACGAGCTTGTCTCCTTCTGCATCACCCTGCTCTTCCACCTAGGAAAGACGGGCAGGCGCGGGCGGATACCTCCCCTGTGCTGATCAATAACCTGCTTCCACTGCGGGAAGCCCACAGGAGGACACACGAGCAAGAGCAGAACTTCTGCATTTTCAGTAATATTTATTCTCAGTATTCTTCTCTGAGAATCTTTATTCCATCTCATATGGGATATTTAAAATAACAGAATAATGGAAACTAAATAAAGATACTGAAAGTACATAGTGAGACAAATGTTGTTGTTGGAATTTTTGTTTTGTTGCATTTTTAAATAATTTGCTTTGTCCTAATCTGCTATATTAGTGTTTGCCTTTACACCAATATGTTCTTGTATATCTGGAGCTCTTTCATAATTTTACATCTTTCTACACCAAGCCTGCCCAAAACCAAGATCACTTCTAACTTAAAGTGCTCCTAAAAATTTGAAGTGCTCTATTAATTTTAAATTGCTCTACATCATGTCTGCTTAGAATCCCAACTGCTTTTTCACGCAAAAAATATTAAACTATAAAACGCACATCTGCAACATAACAGCTACCCAGCTTTTTTTTATTTCAAACATCAACTTTCTCTCCTTTTTCTTTATCTTTGAAAGAAAAGAATGCTTTGGGAGGAAAATAATAGAACGACTCATCACACGTTTTATTGCGAGCCTCCCTCTATTGAAAACCTTTTAGGTATGTCACAGGACTAAATATATTTTATGTCTACCAATTGGTAGCACATAGCCCAGCCCATTAACCCATTGACCTCAATAAATTATGATTTCCTAGCAAGAGCAGTATCGCTAGAAGATTGACATATCACCAAATGCGCACTGAGGGTTAACAATACTCCCCAGGATTTTTACAAGATGACTTCTGATCTGAGACTTCTGTCTTGCAGGCAGTTCTTTCGAAAACGCAAACAAAAAAATGTTTTTAAAGCCTTTGGTGTTTTTAGAAATCTGACTTTATCCTCAGCAACAAGAAAAAAATGGTATAGTTTCCAGCTGAGCCCCTGTCACATTATCTGCAGAACAACAAAGACACCGCGCAACACCAGCACAGCCTTCCCCATGGTGGACCTTTGCCAACGCAAACCTTTGCTGCGGCACTGCACGCTCGTCTCCTGCTGCGAGGTCGCTCAGAGACGTCTCTCTGCTTCCCTTTGCTCACATCGCTATTTCCATGGAGCAATACTCTCACCTGACCCTTAAAGGTCTATGCAATCCGGTCCTGGCTAGTGATCTCTGGCTATCTCCTACCACCTCCGTCTTCTCTTTGATGTTTTTAAATGGATGTTGTTAAAAGGAACTTGTTGAGCGAAAGACAAAAAAAACTCTATTTACTGAAAAGATAGGACTGACTCAATATAGCAGTGTACTTTGGCGGCCAGGCTGATTTTTAGGAAAAATTTTCAGACTGAAGGCCTATCGTTTCTTCCTCTTGCATAGCAACTCAAGCACTAACAAGTGGATTCACTGTCAAAGTCATTTTACTTGTGCTACTGTATCTGAAGTACATTGTATTAATCTATCAAAGGGTCACTGATCCTTTAGTGAGTGACCATAAATATACACAAATACAAAAAGAACATGCTCTGAATACCCCATGTATCATGCACTTTCAGATCCATATATATTTGTTACTTTGCCATGCAGATATAAAAGCATCTGAGTGATGTGATGAAGCAGTAACCCTTCCCGGCTATCACGCTTTATCACAGGAGTAACTTAGGAGGTGCTGATTATTTACACCCGGTCTATCACAATAAGCTGCTCTTGGGATATTTTCTGAGTAACAAATTCAAGCAAAGTTTCTTGACTTTAAATTAGAGCTTGGTCTCTACATACACTCTGCTCTTCAGAGCATCTCTAGTACCAAAGCAGCCGTGTTCCTGCTAGGGACACGGACTTTTGGTCCAGAAGGGCAGGTCACCTCTCATCCAACATCAGGTGGTACATTCCCAGCTAACAGAGGAGTCACCCCCTGCCTTGACCGAATTCCAGTTTCATTTCTGATTTGGTTGGATGTCATATTCTTCCCTGTCCCATTTTACACAGCCTGGAGCTGAGGTAATCCCAACTGCATCCATGTGCTTCTCTGTAGGAGAGCAGCAGCAGGTTGTTACTGATGCACACAAGACTCGCACCTTGAAAAAGGATGTGATTCTTTTTTCGGTACTTACTGTGATACCTTTTATCCCTTTAAAAAATTTCCTTTTTACAGCATCACAGTGTAACTTGTATTATTGAATGCTGAATCCTATACTACTTGTGCATCCATACAAATTCATGGTGGGGTTTCTGCTCCTGAAGACTTGTTTGACACTCATTTTTATTGTGTTTGAGCAATATCAGGTGAAACTTTTTCAGTCTTTAACCAGGCATACTAATCTAAGGGTAGTTAAATGTTTGTTTGTTTGCTCTACTTAAAAGACAATTTCTATGGAAAAGGTATCGGGGGTTTTGTCTCAAATGAGATTAGCAATTCATTATCTACTGGATCACAACTTCATATCAAGGTAGAGGCAGCAGCTTTATTTACACAATGTAACATCTTGCAAATAGTAAGTATTAGACCAGAAACACTGCAACAAATCAATAGCCACAAAACTAGAGGGTGATCTTGGCTTTCAGTCTGGGAATTACATCTGCTCCGGCTGAGAAGGAGCCGGCTGCAGCCATCCATGCCGGCTGCAACGGTGGAGCTGCCTCCTGCAGTGATTAACCGCCTTCTGCAGGACAAATAAATGCTCCTACCTGTAAATGTGATCAAAACATCTTGTGTAAGTTTGTGTTACAACTTACAGCCATATTGCATATTTCTTCTTCCTTACCTCTCAAGGAAGTTATGGGGAAGTTACGTTTTGGGAACATTATGGGAAAGTAAGCCTTTGTTAGCAGCAGCAGTGTGACGTTCCTGCGAATCCACCTTAGCTACGAAACCTCCACCAGTACTGCAATTTCTCCGCTCTGCAGTTCTTTATCAGGAAGCATTGAACTCAAATTTCCCCTTTATCCGACTGCACGATATTTAAAACAAAGCGGCTATAGCTGCCGTAACAAACCACCCATCTCTATCCCATCCCCTGGGAAAGCCTTGTGCTAACTGAAACGTTCTCAGTCAGAGCCCAAGAGAGTTTCCTGTGCAAGCCATTGGTTCAATAAAATATTCGCTGGATGCAAAACATGTGGTTATATTGGGTTTTGTTAAACAGTTTCCTAATAAAGGGCAATGCATGTTCAGCCTTCATAGGAACTCAGATGTGACACAAATAATACAGCAAATAATTACAATGACCTTTCGCTCACCTCAAATTTAAACAAAGGTTAAGCTGCCCTTTAGAAAAGTAAATATTTTCTGTAGTCAAATAAGTGTAGACACCTTTAGAAACAAGGATATATTGCCAAACTAAACTAAACTGAAAATGGTTACAATAGAATAATTTCAAAACATAAAGGATGCAGAGCTGCTCAGCAGAAGCAGCAGCCGGACATCCTGGCATCGCAGCCAGTCCCTTACCTTACAAAACTCCCAGGCTGATCTCCATATGTTTTCCAAGAACTGTTGCTTGAAATTGCTGTCCGGTCACAGCAGATAGGAGAGAGAAATATTAAAAATAAGAAAGTGCATAATCTCCTTGCCCCTTTAAGTCTGGTAAACAATTTATATTCAATTTCATACAACAGAATGGATCCATGGACCTTTAAGTAATTAAGAAACAGACACTGAGGCTTAAAAAATAAACTTAACGGAAAATCTCACATAGCGGCCAGGAAATGGCTCATAGGTTTTATTTAGTTCTCATAGTCCAAGGTTTAGCTGTTAGCTAGATAAGAGCCAGGTGTGTTTTACACTTCTAATTTGTTTAGTCTGAAGCTGATTCAAACAGCGCTTTTTAACTACGAGTCTGCAACCGACTTTTAAAATCTAAATCCAGGATGAATGGGTGTCATGTATATTCAGGGTCTCTAAATGAGAAGGATCACCTTTGGGGAAGGAAATTCTTCACTTATTTCTGGTGTGCTTGGGTTTGGGGTGGGGGGGGGTGCGGTCAGGCATCATTCTGTTAGCTGTGTTAAGATGACCAGCAAAAAGTCAGTGTTGCCCAACGCGGCCTCTCATACCAAAGGCAAAAGGAAAAAACACACTGAAGGCCACTTCTGAGGATTTAGGGCCAAATAACATCTTTTTGCTGACCTGTCCAGTGAATGGATGAGAAATGCCCAAAGATGTCTGATTTTCTGTTTTGACACGAGCAAGCCATGAATCCCCTCCGGACAGGCGAGGGGGAGGCGGCGGAGGGTGCGGAGGGAGCTGGGAGCCACAGGGAGATCTGTCGGGAGGAGACTCTGTCACCTCCGGGGACGCACGGGGATGGGGGTCCATGGCTGCAAAGCTGCAGCCAGACATCACATTGGCAGAGGGAAATAGAGGTTATATAAAGCATGCATAGATGTTAAAATCTTGGATTCTTAATGTTTTGACCTTCAACCGCCTCTGACAATGAGAGAATTGCAAACTATTTGGTCAAGAATCACTTTATACATGAAAAACAATGGGGTAATTTATGGCAGTAACATTCATAATGCTCTAATACAGGGCAAATCATAAGAAAATAGACATAATATCCATCATTACCATTATAGTCTTGACTAACCTGACTTTCAGACTCTGGCTGAGACTTCCAATCCTATTGGTATAAGTAACATTCAACTTTAACTGTACTTTCATTTTGACAAGTATTAATCATGCCCTTCTCTGTTTGATCTACTAAAACAGATAGTCAATGAATTTACACCCTGTTACTTATTCATGAACAAGTTGTGCCCCTGAATTTTAACATGCTATGCCTTAAACTATTAGCTGTATATCTGCTTTATGTGATGTTCCTACATAAGCTGGCAGTCCATCAATTTAGTGTCCATACATTTCTTTGAAAGCTATATTATAATTAGAGCTTAGGTTAATACTATTCAGTAACCATAAAACAGACATAAAATAATTATAACTCATTTAGTGAAATTAGAAAAAGAGCAATTATTAGACTCCCATTGTGAGGCTTTGCTGTGAGGGACACATAATCTATCTGCAAGATGTACTTTAAGAACACCATTTTGAAAGAAATAAACTAGATAAATTACTGTTTTGTTTTGGTTTAAAAAAAACTTAGACCAATAAATACAAGTTCAACAAACATAAAGGATGTGTGTAAGGGAAGTGAAAGTTCTACTGCAAGAAGAGAGATTAAAATATTTATATGATGTTTTCCTGACATTACCTCTGAGGATGTTGTGAAGCTAGATTTGTTAATATTTTCAAGGCATAAAATACTACAGTGATGGGGACACAGGCCTATAAACTGTTACAATTAAACACGAGGATGTGCACAGTTTGATCAGGAGGGAGGGGACTCACCGATGTTAATGTTTGCCTCAGCACAATTTGAGTACAGGATTTCTGGTAGCTTTAATGAAGTTTTCGTATATCAGGAAACCTGCTTTTGAAATTGCCTGTTTCTCATTCTCCAAGCTCCTGGTATGCTGAGATATCCAGTTATATGGGAAGAAATTACTTTTTGTTGGGAACACACCTCTCTGGCTGAAATACAGCTTAGGACTGTATTGAGCTCACAATTTGCCCATTTTTTCCTTCTTTGGTTGGAGACTAGGATAGCAATCTTTCGGATGAATCAGCAACTAAAATAATGTCTCTTCCTGGTGGACTATTGTCCAGCTACTGTTCGCACAGATGCAAATCCCCCAATATCTGCTTTTCCAAGCCTTACAAGGACAGAACCTTCTTCAGATAAGAGGGATTTTTTCCTCCAAATAAAGGATCTTTGCATGTATGAATTGTGACTTTCTTTTTAGGTCTTTGGTCATATGGGTCTTTCTTTTTTGTACATTTTTAGTAATAGAAATTCACATATTGGTCAATCTATACCCGCCTTGAGGAAGTTTGACTTTGCTCACCTCAGAAGAGCTCCATAAAAGCCAAATGTTTCTCCTAGAGTTCCCATGAGAGGAAAAGGAGGACCTGAAAGAAAATGCTCCACGTGGAACTCGGAGCCCAACCTAAGAACGAGAGAGACCCAAGTCACAGGGAAATCAATGGGCTCATTCATGATAATGCGTAAAACACATTGCTATAGCACAGCTAAACAAGACAGAGCACAGAAAGTCTACTACTGCTAACAGCTAACGTTAAAAACCATAATGAATTAAACACGAATTGGCTTTAAAGTGTCAGTAATTTATTCAAAGCAATAGTACACTGACATTTCTCATTGCTTTTAGGGTCAGCACATTTAAGATTCATATTTTCAGTCTTATCTCTCTAGTCGAGAGAGACAGAAGGAAGTTTCTACTATCAGGCTGATTTCAAAAGCTGGAGGTAAAAACATCAAATGTCACACAATATGGCAAAAATCTATCAATCTCTATTAAATTCTTTATTTCTTTAGAATAATTTCTCTAGAATGCTTTTGAACTTTCAAAGAATCCTATAAATTCCTCTCTACTTAATTTATAGCAATGCTAGAAATGAATCACAATTAAAATCACCCTATTTCGTATTAACACAAAACCAAGAAGAAGCACATACAAAGGACTTATTTTTTTTAAAAACGCATGTGTGATTCTGTTAAGACTTTTCTGTGTTTGTGTAAAATCTTATTTATTGGTTTACATTGAAACATAATTTCTCATTAAATGAACCCTAGGAAACAGAAGTCTGATGAGAGAAATTCATCACTACCAACATTTGTAAAAGTGGAAAGGGTTATGTTATGCTTCCTGTTTAAATAGTTTAAATGTACTGTTGTAACTGTAGAAATGGGGGAATGACCTGACTCCATCACTAATTGTACTTTCCAAGTGACTAGTAAATTCTCCTATGCTTCCTGCTAAACAAAACAAAAGACAAGTTCAGAGAGCTGGTACCTCTGACAGTTGTGAAAGACAGGAAAAAAATGAATGACATTCTCCAGAGAATATTTTTCTGTCACTTAAGCAGTTTACATATTTCTCTGTTTTTACCGTATTTTTCTTCTTCTGATCACCAGGGATCGTATGTGAGTTTAGGGTCATTAGGGCTATGTCTAGTGCCAGACAGATTCTGCTACAGTCAGATTTTTATGATGACAGCATGAAATTTTTGGAATGCACTGGTGAGTTGTGTGACTATTGTTCGACTGTCATTAAAAAGAAAAAAAGTATATATATCTCCCCTTTCTTTTACTGCAGGCAAGCCCTTGATTTTAAATTTTGCAAAATATAGCAGGATTACTTAGAAGAGATGAAAAAAGTAACAAGCAAGTTTAATAATTAGTATTCAAAAATATATTGCAACTGATTTTTTCCATTTCCATCAAGAGAGAGTGGGAGAAGATAAGATTTTTTCAGTGTTAAGAGGCAGGGAACAATAATTGGGAAAACGCAAAATGAAAAAGCAAATGAAGAATTTGACCTTTTTATTTAATTCTTTCTTTCCTTCTGTCTCCCTCCCCTTTCTTTTCAGTGTTTCAATCTGTTCTCCCCATCCTTGGGGAACACTGCTTGAACCTGCATTTGTGAATTATAAGCTCTCTGTACTGTACATAGCAGTTGTTAAGGATCAACTGATTAACCATTTTATAGAAGATTTAGAGGACTCATTCCAATTTTTACAACTCCATGTGGTTTTTAAATATTGTAATGTTTTCAACCAATATGTTTTCTGCCTCCCAGCTGTAAACCAATACCTATTCGCTTGGGGGGAGGGAATTTATTTTTACACAATTTTGTTACAATACAATTTTTTCATGCTACTAACAGTATCTTCTGGGAAAGAATAAAAAAGCCTCAAGATGAAATACTGTGCTCTTCATTCTTCGCTCACTCACTTAGGTCAGTGAATTACAATAGTCCAAATATTAAGTATCACAGTATACACTGAACAACATAGAAAGGGACAGATTATGGGATTCATGAATTCACTTGGTTTTGTCGGTTTAGCGAGACGTTTACATTCTTTCTTATATTTAATATCCTGTGTATTTTTTAATGGGAGAATAAAGGGCTCACATAAAATATGTCAAGCTGAAAAGACTTCTCTGCGTGGGCACTTATAATTGTATTGTTGTACATGTGGTTTTGTATCAAGACACTGGGGACAACAGACATGCGCCAAATTCATCCCCTCTGCAGCTTTTAGCAACAGTATTTTCTCTTGGGGTACGATGGGCTCCTTTACCTTACAATAACTCAAAAAAGTTGCAGAGCAAAAGCTGGCAATTGACCTAACCAAAGTGATAAGTGATTTTAACACTGGTGTATCGAGCTGGGGAGGTGTTCTGAGCACCTTAGCCTTTGTTTTCTAATGGCCCTAAAAGGAAAGCCTTTCCTTCAGGAAGTTCAGAAGTGTTTTCCTGTGCATTATATGGATCCAAAATTCTAAGGGGTGATTTTCAGTAGTGATTTTTAGATCTTTACTCCTTCTGCTCATCTCACTGCAATTGTTAAAGTCTTTCATCCCATCATGTTCCTACCATCGCTTCATTGTACAAAGAATTTCCCTGTTTACAGAAATGGACGTGTATCACTACCACCATCACCGATAATGTTATAATATGATCACCTTATCACAATATAACAGTTAATACAATGTGAACTATAATGACTGTAATTATAATTTTAGTTAATGTTATTTAATGTAATATAATAATGCTCTAACAAATATAATAACAAAAATAATACTTAAGGTCCTGAGAAGGAGCAAACATGCTGCTTTGGCTAATGTAAAATGTATACTTACCTATTGATTTAACAATAAAATCTAAATACTATCAAAGAGTACCAATTTACCTTACATGAACTAACCAGGCAGGAAAATTTTAAATTGGTTTATCCTGCTTTCTCTGTGAGCTAAGCTAAAGTAAATAAATTCACGTTTGCCACAGAACACGTATGTGGGCATTCACTGCAGAGCCATCGATGCCCAGTTAACTCGTGTCTAAGCTCTAAATCAGGAAGGCATTTCTATGGGGCTTAATAGACCCTTCTAATTAGCACTGGAGCATCTTCGTTTCACTATAAACAGAAGAGTGGCTAATTAAGACATGATCAAATACATGACCGGTTCTGGGATTCTGCGAGACACCAGCCCTCTGACTGAATATAGCTTGGAGTTACACGCTACCAACTGAATTTACCCCTTGCTCTGATCCAGAAAAGAGACCCTCCTAAGGAACAGCCTGAAACCGGGGCATCCACTTAGGATGCCGAAGACCCACGTTCAGATTCAAACCTGAACTACAGCAGGTCTCCTGCAGTTTTTAGATTAGGAAGAGCCTCTCCCCTCCAGACTCTCTTTGCACCACATGCTCCATCTGGTACCCGGAAACTTTTCCAAATGAAAATTCTTTGAAACTGGTATTAATTAATAATTTGGCTCCTGATAAAATAAAAGCCTTTACACAAACGGTACCCCATAAGCTCTACAAAATACTCCCCAGGAAGACAATGGGAGTTGCACGAGCATTGTATATGTAAGGGAAGAACTTGGATCTGATATGTGCTAGCACTTGGACTTCCATGCCTATCACGTACAGATTTTTCTTTTTTCCTCTACATTAAATGGTGACGTTTTCTTCCTAATATCATATTTCTCCAAGTGGAACTTGGAGGTTCCTGCATGTGCCAATCCAGAGGGCACCACAGAAGAGCAAAAGAATAGTAAATCATACGGAGCTGCAACTAAAAGGGACAAGAGAATCTAGATATATTAGTTGACTAATACCTGTGAATCTTATAGAATCTGTGTAAAACATTTCACGCTAGGATCTCTTCATCCTTTCTGTGATACTCTGCTACCTCTAGAATATTACTGCGCTACTTCTCCCAGCACTCACTAACTTAAATTTCCCATTACAGAAACACAGACTGCACAATCAACACATTCTTAATTTTTTGCTGATGATGTTGTAAGCACCTGCTGTACCTTTCAGAGAAAAGCACTGAAAGCTGTTTTCTTATGCAACAATTTTTCTTATGCAATTTTCTTTTGCTACAAATTTCTGCTGTGTCCAATATCACAAATAATTTCTATCACAAATTTCTTTACTGATATGCTGTTCCTAATACTTTTACACTGCTAGGAATTCAACAATATTTAAACTTTTTGACTGCTGCATTTTCATATGTGTTAAAAAAAAAGTTAACACATATGCAAATGCAGCACATATGCAAAAAAAGTTAACTGAATGAAAAACGTCAAAACTTCAAGATACAATCCCGTGAGCTTTTGATTCAAAGCATCACCCACTCTGCTACAAAGATTTTCACAATAGATTTGGTGGGTTTGAGCCTTCAGCTCCCTTGAAGTACGTGAAAGAAAACATCTTGTAAGGTGTACGTCAATTTGACACAAGCCAACTGCTACCAGGAACAGATAAAGCTGCCTCGAGCTTGGAGGTGTACTCACAATCCAAGTCATCTGCTTGATGGCTCCATTACTGCTTATTTATAAAGTATTTGCTACATATTTATGAAGGAGTTACATGATTATAGGGATCTTGAAATAGGAAGCACTGCCAAATTATATAGATATAAAAGTGAAATGAGAATCCAAACTGAGGTCGGGATGTCTGTGTCTAAATATAACAAATACTGCAGAGAGGATTGGACAACACAAGTGGTGTTTTCACAGTCAAAGGCATTGCCTGTCCTGTTTCTACCAGATAAATCACTCTTGTATTTCCCCCCGTCAAAACTAATCTATTGTGGTTTGCATAAAACTGAGCTCAGTGCTATGTCTTGCAGTTACTGTATCTCCAATGTCAAACTTCTATTAATCAGCTTATTAGACATGGCTTAGATTGTACTTCAACTTCACATTTATTCACAATTTTCTTTGACTTTATCTGGAAGACTTGGTCCAATCCATATTATGTCTTACCTTTTGGCTGTTAACATTGATAGCATCTCTTTTTATTGGACTCTTGATGCCCACTGATGTTTTATGCATAATGATGCTCAAGTTTAATTGAGCTGTAAGCTTCAGTTTAATTATGAGCCTTCATGATACCTTCAGCACTTTTTCTTCTCTGATTACTGTAACTGGTTCTCTCTAACCCCTTTAAAATCCTTAATCTATTAAACCACTAGTAGACAAGTCATTTTTAGGAGAAAGTCTAATTAGACTATTGCAATTATCTTAATGCATCCTCAGTATTTAGGGAAAAAAAAAACCAACCTGAGTGAAATGCACTTTGTGGAATATTCCAAACATTCACATTTAATGATCTGATTCACACTGCATGTGTCTTGTGCTTGAAATGAATTTATGTGGAGAAAGAGAAGTGAGACTCAAAGAAGTCATCTCTTTGGGTAAATTTCTGTTCATTAAATTTCCCACAGATTTTATAGCTGTGAATTTCAGACTTACTGTGTAATTCTGCTTCTTTCAGTGTATGAAATTCTGCTTCTTTCCATTTCAGAGTCAAAGAAAGAAGTAAAACATGAAAAAAATCATGGCAGATACATACAGATACATAAAGAATAAAATTCTTTTACACAATTCATTTACAGGTGTCTCTAAGGTAATTTCAAAAAAACTCCACCATGAAGTATTCAATAGATCAGTTTCACCAAAAGTCTGATGGTTTTTCATGGAGTTGGAAGGATGAAAATTAAAATGATCCATATTCCGATAAAAATAATGAAGGAAACTAAGTCTGGACTCATATTTACTGCTTTTGTAAAACCAGATGTATCTCAAAAAATGGCACGTTTGATCCAGTCCATTCTTTCAAGTATAAATTCTTTCTATACTTTTTACATTTATAATTTTACATATTATATGCATAGCCCCTTCCTACTCACTATGAATAATTGGTACACACATAAAATATTTTTCCTCACAGTTTTGAGCAGGATCCTGGGTGTCATTTAACTATCATACATTGTGAACTGCTAATGATAAGAAGTGTTACTCATATTGGGATCCATAAACGTTTTCTGGGATCAAGTTACTGCATTTACAATAAAAACCATCCAAAAAGAGACATGGAGCACTGGAGGTATGATTTTCCTGAGATGGCTCCAGGCCAACTGAAGGCAGCACCTTATTTACTGCAGAGTATATCACTCAGCAAAAATTTATACTTCTTAAGTATACAGGCAATATTTAATCAATTTTGAATTATCTATAAAAATTAACACTTTACAATAAATTTCTTACCAAAAAAAAGAAAATAAGTAGAAAGCACTATCACCTAAGTTCTTTTGGATCCAAATCTTATGGACTGTTACTGAAACTGAGATTCCTAGTTAGCTGACATACTTTAAAATGCTCCTTGAAAGTCTGAATATAAGTATCAAAATAAGCCAATTACGTATTATTCAAAAACCCAAAGAAGAGATATCTGACCTTGAAATTCTTTTGGTAATTTTTTTTTTTTTTTCATTTTTCTCCTTTTAAAAATATCTAAGGAATTTTTTTAATTTTATAGCTATGCATCTAGTAATTAAACTCTAAAATAAAAAAGATGTCACACTAAGAAAAAAAAACCACAACAACCTAACAAATGTGTGTGAGAGAGAGAGAGAGGAGGGAGCCATACATCGTCTGTTTTTGTTCAGTCAGACTTGAAAATCAAATAAAGTCTAAGCTCTCTATTTTTCTATGTCTTAATGTTGTTTGTGTTAATAATGCACTGTGATTTATATTGGCGCATGCATTGTGAATGTGGAAAATAAAAATAAATTCATTTTAAAAATTAGAAGGGCAAGGTTCAGCATTAATGCTGACTTTTCTCTCTTTAGTTCCAATTTCCTTACTTCTCATTGTATAAGCATAACCTTAATGTTACACAAGTTGCATGCATGAAATAGTACTTTATTTAGTATATTGCTTTCCTCTTCAGGATTCGTCACTTGTTCCCTAATTTATATACTTGTTTTCTGCAACAAGGATCTTGATGGGGTTTTTTTTCCATTTCTTCACTTGATGACCATGTAATTATCTGCCTGTTTGGTTAAATTCCTGAATTTGGGATCAAATAAATTTCTTGCATATAAATGAACGTATCAAGTACAAGGAACATATCAATTCCAAATCAGTGATTTGTCTTCTTGCATTATAGGGTACTTTCTCTAAAGGCATCACTTTACATTACGCACTTCACCAAGTGCAAGACTGAGCTTGCAGTTCTTGAGATTGCTAAAATTTTCTGCTATGCCTATCCAAATAGCATGATTTGCTGGAACAATCCTTATGGAGGACAATTGTGGTTGCCTAAGGAAATGCAGTATACAAAAGTTTACAGCTTATCAGCAAGTCATGATTATGGTTTTTTCTTTATTAGAGAAACGGGCTGATACATTTCCTTGTCTCTTTCTGCTCCTGTTTTCTTTTTTCATTGAAGTTTTCTGCAACTTCAATACTGTAATTCAAAGTACTGGCCAGTTGTGCCCGGAGTGAATTCATATTTTAATAAGAAACATATTTAAAATATTTTAAATCTATATGACCCTTCTTAACCAGCAATCTCATTTTATATCAGGGAAAGAGATATAATTTCTCATTTACAAAAGAAATGCTCCGCATTTTTCTTTATTCCTTCAAAGCAGTATATATGACTTTCTGTAATGTATTTATAGAGTTTGTATTGTACCATAATTTTTTAGGCAGGAGGCCTATTTTTGCTTCTTCCAGATCCATGACACAGAACACTAAATCCTACCGTGGGGCTACCCAGAGTGAGTTTCGGCAGCGCTCAAAATGAGCCCAGACCAAGAGGAGAGCGAACAACGGTGGGCTGACAATTCTCAAAAGCAGAAGCACTTTTCTGCCAAAAACATCCACAGCTGCCTTCTCATTTCCTGGGAAAGTCAAGGTGTTCCCCTGGACCTACTTTACAGATTTGTGATTATGCAAGTATTCTGGTCTTCCTTTGTAATATATGCAGATCAATTCAGTCTTGTTAGTATTACCCCATCGTCATTCCTGCAGTCTCATGCCAGCCTCATCTGCGAGGGTCGGCAGCTCTTAGCAGCTAAATATGCCAGCATTCACAGCTGCTCTCACTTTGCGCGTCTCTCTCTGCAGCGGGGTAGTCCTTGTTTAGTGCTGTCTGCTGCTCGCTGGATGCCTATGCCCGTGCATACCAAATGCCGGGCAAAGAGGGACATCAGCAGTTGTCTTTCCTTCTACATGCTCTTTGCTCTTTGGGACGCCAAAGAATTTGCCTTGCTCCCTGGCATCACTAGTCCTGACAAAACCTAATTAATAAGCCTCCCCCACTGCGCTGATAATGCTTTTGCACTCCCCATTAATGCCGTTCACTAAAATTTGCCCCTTCACCACTTTCGCATTGACTGTACTCCAAAATCCAGCCCTGGAGTAGCCAATGTAATTTCCATTCTGTAGCCATTCTGGTTTTTAGTACTTAAAGCACCAGCTCAGACAATGCATAAAGAAGAGCTACAATCTGAATATTGCAACTTCCAGCACACAAAAAAGCAATATTCAGGTACTGAAATGTTATCATAGCTCAGATTAACCACTTGCAGGCTGCCAAATGTTTCTCATGCCTTTTTGTCTGGCCCAGGTCTTACCTTGATGTATAGGTAGTTCACATCCATCATTATTCCACCTTTGGAAGAACCAGGCAGGAAAACATGCATCATCTTCTATCCCTCTCTATTTGCTACATCAATGTGACAAACCTGGGAAGGGTTTAAAAAGTCTTTCTGAAATTTTTTGAAGACATGTCTTCTTGGAGAGAGACTTACTAAGGTAAATCCGTCTTAGTTATCCCCAGTAAAGGTTAAACTGTGCCTTGACCAGAAGGAAAATATAAAGTTCAGCCACTATTAGAGAAAATGGCATAAGGAGCCCCAAAGTTTGGCAAATGCAAATACACACACTCAAATCCAGAGTAGAAACACAACATGGTTCTCTAATAATTAATCACAGGAACAATTCATATTGATCTCCTTCATTCAAGGTCTTTAAATTAATTCACAATATTTTTCTAAGAGGCTATGCTCTAGTTCAGCAGGAGATACATGCATGATGTAGAAATGGCTGAGATCTACAGCTTTTATACTACAGAAAATCAGCCTAGATATTTGCAAAAGTTTATTGTGCTATTACAGGTATGATATTCTGTGCATAAGAAAATATTTTAAGAAAATACCTAAGCTATAATGAGCAAAAGTAAAATGTTCCCATAAGATTAAAAAAACTGTATTTGCGGTTGACCATAGTTTTTCAAAGAAGTGTGTTAGAGGAGATCAGTTCACACCACCAGCATGAGTGATGGTTGATATATCTGGAATGTGTGCACTTTCCCAAATATACTTATATCTCCATTAATATTTTGCCAAAAATGTGGGGTTTGACTAGGAACATAAATGTGTATGAATGAAATAAACTACCAATAATTCATAATTTTGATGGAATATGAGTCACTGTATCTAAAACCTGGAGAAAAATAAGATCAATAACTGGTTCACTATGTGTTTAGCTGGCTTGCTAATGGAGCCAACATTTATTAGAAATTATTTTTCTTCTGGATAATGACCAAATCTGATGTGTTTACTCTTTACACTTTCAACGCATTAGGAAGTGGACCACAGTTCTCATTTAGCCAACACCAAAAACTGAAATTCAGTTACGAAAACCAGGGTTTTTCTTCTTGCTTGATTCAATGTTTTTGAAATAAACTCTTCTATGCTTCAGTAAAGAGTCCTAGTGACCTGTTGGAGCATTTATGTCAAATGGTCAATGCTAATGGCACCAAAGACCAATAAGGCAAATGATTTAAAACGTAAGAGCTGAAACACTAACCTGTTGCAGTTAACATTTATTGGTCAAACACAATAGCAGAGAGTCAACAGGAGAGACAGAACAGTTCACCTACGACTGCTCTGCATGGTGCTCCACATCTCTACATCTGTATCTATACAGAAGGTAGGAAACACAGACACTGGTCACACTGGCAAAGAACAGAAATGAATTCAACCTTCTAATATTTTGGCTGAACTTGACCGTTATATTTTCTTCTCAGCTGGGAGTATTTTGCACACTCAGAACTTTAGGGATGATTGCAACCACATTTCTCTACCTCCAACTACAGAGTACCCTCCTGCAATCTACTTTATACTTGCTGTGCCCCAAAGCAGCTCTTCCTGTGTGAATGTTTCTCGTGGCTTGTATGAAGCACAGGCTTTTAATTTAACAGATGCAAATGTTGTATCAGATCAAAGTAAAATTAAATAATATTCCTCTGTTTCAGTATCAAAACTGTGAAAACTGGTAATTTGGCAAAAAAAACCCAAATGTGTATATTTTAGGGTCAACAGGGATTAATACTGCGCCCTTTCTAACATGCTAATGGTATGGCCAAACACATTTTCTTTAAGACTAGATTTTCCTAAGCAATATAAACTTCATAATTTCCCAAGAAAACATTTACTTAAAAACTCATAGGGAAAATATATTTCATGGGGAAAAGGCTGCTGAATTTAAGTAGCATGGCAAAATACCATGTTTTGACTGGCATTCTAGAGTTATTAAGACACTGTATTTTTTCATAACTTTTAATAATGTGTTTCACTTCTGGTTTATACAATAAACCTCTCAATCACTTGATACTGAAATCACCCTCAAAATTTATTTCCTTCCATCAGGCATATGAACCAGTTTGTTATTTATAGGATAAATGTTATTATTGTAGGGCTTTCCATGGATGTTGACTGCCCGCTACTGACTGATTGACTGGCTTTGGAAAAATGAGATTACTATGACTTATTTTAACACAGTATATCATGAAATTCATAACCTTTATAAAGAAAATGTGAGAAAACAAATCTAAATGAGTGGGTTTCACTTACGAACTCATTTCAGCCCATTCAATCATGTTGGGTTTGGGTTTGTTGTTGGTTTCTTTTTTTTTTTTCACAAGGGGTCAGAAGTATTTAGAAAAGACTAAATGTGATACCTCTTTCTGCCCATATATATATATATGAATTACCTCTGACAAAGGTTCCCTGGAGATCTTCAGTGTCTATCCTCCAGCCCAGGATCTTGTGGCATGCCCAAGTCCTCTTGGTCCACTAGTCAATGAAAGACACTTCTGCTTCTCTTACTGCCTTCCTGTGCTCTCCTGGCAGTCAGGATCTCCTCAGTGTACACCTTCTGCCTCATCAGAAAAAGTTCCGTTTCGGAGACCCTTCACTGAAGGCTGTACCCACCCATTAAAGTGAGCTTCCCTTTGAAAAGCTCACATCATGTTACAGCTCCAAACCCTCATTTCAGCTGCATGAGCCAAATGGAAAAGGAAGGCAGAAGTTTTTTTCCAGGGAAAATCAAGATGTGTCTCTGACACACAGCAAGATATTGAGATACATGCCTGACCTCCTAGAAGAATCCAAAAACTATGTCATGATCCCACTTGGAGTAAATGCTCTGTCTTTGCATAACTACTCTTGTATTGGGGGGGCTATTTCAGACCCATACTTTTATTTTTAGGACATGTAAAGTTACATATGTCATACATCCATAATGACTGTAACTATGAATGTACTTACTTACAGTAAATTCATGCCAAAGAATGGATGCAATAAGGAAAACTGATCCCACAGAACCAGAGGAAAGAAGAAAGAAATTACAAGAAAATTAAACAATATTGCTATTAGAGGAAAAAAGAAAATAGAAAAAAGACGACAAGAGCCTTGAAGAATTATATTATTTCTTTTTTTCTGCTGGAAATAACTCTCTTGCTAGGGTCTAAGATTGCATTTACTTTTTTATAATAGTTCTGTATTGGTAGATCTCAATCATTTTGTAATACCCATGTGCAATCTACTCTTTTTTTTCCTCTTTTGTTCTCTGTTGAGAACTTCCAGTTCATAGAAAATTTCTTTCACGAGTAGCTAAATTTCAACAGTGCTAAATTTATTCCCATATAAACTGCTTCAGCATTCAACATAGTTCTTCCTGTATATCTCAAATCAGTTTTGAACTGGTGATGTTTCCAAACTTTGTGCTAAATATTACATAAAATAAGTTTTAAGTCTCATTTTTTATAACGTTTACTCTAATTTTCTTCCAGCATGTCTCTCCACCTTTTACCGCTCCCCCACATGTGTTTGCTATAGCTGGTCCTATAGCTATATCATAATTCTCCCAATTCTTCTTACCACTTTCCAAATGGTACCACCTCAAATTATTCACTGAAATGGTTCAAGCTGTAAATATTTGGTTTGGCCTTAGAGGTCCTACCATTTTCTATTTGACTTTCATATACATTAGACATGTATTGCGTAGAGGTACACCTTCCACCTCTTTCTGGTCATTTAGTATTTTGGCTATTGAAAAGATGGTCTTAAACAGGTCATTAGAGCTGAACCTGTATTGCTCCTCTAATGTCTCAGACTGAAGCACCTAAACTGAGGCACTTAAAGTATCACAGATGAAAAGGTTTAGGGAATGGATCCTGAAAAATGTAACTGTTAGACTACAAAGTCCAGACCACAGGTTATACATATTATAAATAAACTGAATAGATACAATCAAATGTACTAAATTTTACCAAATTAAGACCTGAGTTAATGTAATCAGAGTTTTTAAACAGGTTATTCAACTCGCAGAGGAAAAGGTTGAACTTTCTTAGTGCCAACCTCCAAAAGGTATGGAACTACATTGAACTTTGTATTATAAACATTTCAGACACCAGTTAAAAACTTATGTGTTACATGTACAACTCTTTTAAAGTCTGATTGCTGCAGTTTACATTTAGAAAATGTAAAAACACTCCTGATCTCCAAAGCTAAACTAATCACCTGTTTTAGCAGTTATGGGCTCCAGCTTCAGAGGCTGAACTTCTAAACAAGGCTCAATTTTTGACTACCATCCACACAAAGACAGAGGTGTTCCATGCCTGCAACACCAGCACACAGCATTTTCTAATCTACAATTTGGCCACCTAAGTTAACTTTTGGTGTCAGTCCCTTATACAACGGAAATTTCCACATGTACAACAACAGGTAGAGCAGATATCAGCTGGTACACTGAGAGCACTGCTTTCCATGCTGACCACATTTCGTTCCATCGATGGATACTGTTATGGGATGAATGTCATTAATAATTCTTAAGATCATTCGAGTTCATTGTCAGACTGCATGCCATCAGTTTACTCTTCAAATTCTGAAATGCTAAAAATATACATAAATCTATCATACACCAGGGCCTTTTTTTTTTTTTTATTCTGTTTTACAGATCACTATTATAGAAGCAGACTGCCGATTAATGAAGTTGTGACCCCAGCAGCAGACTTCCAGATAAAGAAGGATTCTGTATTTGGAAATCAAAAGCTTTAGTCTCTAACATTGTATACCCTGCTCAACACTTGCCAAATTCTTTTCTAAATCAATTTAAACCAGCATAAAGCAGATGGCTAATAATATTGAGTAGCAAGTCATTTCTGTCATTCATTTCACCTTATGGTAAAGGAATATCTGAAAACAGTAGAATTTTCACAAAATGCACTATAAAGCTATGAAGTCAACAAATTCACCACTTATTCGTTATTTTCCCTATTTCATTATCGTACTCTAGCTGCCCCATTTTAAACAGACTAATATCTAATATCTTTCCCTTTTCAGTAAGAAAATGATGAAGCCTCTTTCCACTGGGACCATTTCAGTAGCTGGTGTTTAGCACATATTGACTAAGATGATGAACTTTCTGGATTAGAAAACTGATAATTTTTTACAAAGTGAAAAAATTTAAAATTCTCTCCTTTGGATAACAACAATTTCTGCCACCAAGGTTAGTGACAGAAATCTTCAGATCATGTCTGATGCAAACAGGAAAGTCATCCTGAAAAAGAAAAAAAAAAGACACATTTGGGCAAGTTTGCCTTGTTAGTTCCAACGGCACAGAGAAGCACGATGCCTAATCTTTGGCTATGCATGAGCTTCATAAACTGCCTGAGGGACTGGCAGAAAGGGACAGAAAAAACAACAGCTACAACCATTTTCACATAAGAACACAGCTGGAGAGAGAGATAATAATGATGCCCTTCTTATGCATAGCGTTCCTGTGTTTGGAGCACTTAGGAAAGAGTTTACTGCTTCTCTGGAGACTACCCACAAAGTCAAGCTACAGATTAAACTTGGAAGGGGATGTCTACTCTTCCAAATGAACTATGGACCTCTTCCTTTTCCAGATGAACAAATGTGGATAAAGAAAAAGGAGAGTCACAGGACAAGAAATAGAGTATGCAAGAGGAAGTCAAGCTTTGTGTCCTAACAATGAGGGCATTCAACGCGGGGGGACGGATAAGGGATCTTTTCTGTACTATTCTGTTATCGATGGTTTTGGTCTAGTGACCGAGCAGTGGAGAACTGGCTAAATCGTACTCCAGGAGGCACATCCTTGGTGCTCTGACACAAGACACATCCAGCATTGCAAACCCTAACAAGTCAAAGCTTGTTTGTCTTGCAGGAAGTCAAAAGGCTTTATCAATAACACTGTGCTATTCCATTCTTTATCTCCAGAAAATTAAAAGTACATCCAGTCTGTCAGGTTCACCTGAGTTCTCTTTTACACACTATTCCACTTTAAAAGGCTAGCAGTTAGTTTTTTAAATTGAAATCGAGAAGAGAAAATTCCAGATAAAATTATGGAAATAGAGAAATGCAAAGATCAGTCTCTTATTCAAGTTATCACCTAGGCTGCTCCTGTGGGCCACAGCAAAGAGTGCTGAATCCACACTCTGAGTGCTCCATTTCAAGAAACTCTCTGAAATTTTGGAGCCAGGACGGCCACAAAAATCACATTCATCTTGGATTAATCCACTCCAGTCGTTCAGCATGGTCCTCTCCCAGCAGGTGCTTCTCCCCGCAGGTCTGCTCCCACCTCATTGCACCACTTTTTCATAGCCCAAGCTAGGAGAGTTGGGGGCTCCCACACCCCCAGCGCTAGCGTGGCATTAGATTTCTGCAAATACAAATTTACCCAAAAGTTCTTGCAGGTTAAATGACTTGTTAAACAGCACTTACAAGAAATACAGAGGTTCTCGTAAAATTACACTTTACAGATAGGATGGAAACTATCCCTCAGTCACTAATTACACACCTTGGATAACGGTTCTATTTCAAGTCTCCCATTGGATATTCTTGTGGTACCTCAGGCTACAATTTTATTTTTCGTTTTTTTCCAATGACTCTAACATTCTTCATTAATCATTTGGATGCATTTGGCATCAACACAATAGAAAGACTATGCTGACCAAAATATAAGCCATTTATGCCTATGAATAGAACTTCCTGGATTTCCTTAGCTCATTCTTTAATTGTCAGTTGTTTGTTTCTTCTCATGTAACTATTATTGGTTTTCAGAGAAAAGCTGGTCACTGCATTTTGCATTGAGTAAACACAAGTCTATCTGCTGTTTCAAAATGCTAGCGATTTCTTCCAAAAAAAAAAAAACCACCACCAAGTTTAACTTCATTTTTTTAATAAAAACCAGTTTCTTCTGATCTTCATATGATAATAAACTTTCCTAATATTTTCCATTGAAGATTAATACACTTCTCTAGAAAGTTATATCTAATTTATGTGACTTTAAGGGTCATGCTTTAATAACAATGATGAAACACGATTATTACTTCCTAATGCTGAAATTACAGTTTTTACATTGTAAATTTTTCCTGCTATGCGCCCTGTGGCACTAACATTTTTATCACTCCATGTGTTTCTAGTTTTAAAACCTTTACCCCTGCTGTTTGAAAAATATTTCTCATTTTCGTCCCCTATGGAGTACAGAAATCCCTAAAGGCAAACCATTAGTGATCTTTCTGCCTTTTCCCAAACACTTATTATGATCACCAGTGTTGCTTCCACTGCCTCATTGGCTTTTGGTAAAGTATGCAAATGAGATGTTCAAAATACACACTTTTTGCAACTGTGCAAGTTCATACTGATTTATAAAATGGGAAGGCTATTAAAGTGACTGAAAATGTCAGCAAGATTTATGCATGGGTGACAAATTGTATTGGAAATGCTCATTTTTAACATGCTGGCCTGGGTTCCTTCTCTTTTTTAAAAAGTATTGTACGTGATACATTTGCTTTAAGGCCATTTGCCCCTCCCATCTCCCCATTTGTTTTGAATATACTCTGACAGTGACTTTTTGACCACGAAAATAAACAAAACTATTCACATTGATTGTTTTTATCATTGAAAGCAGAAATTATTTTTCATCTTACTTGTGCTTTTCCATGAAGCTGTTTAAGAAATTACTTTCACCGTTGGTTTGTGATGAAACACTCATGGACCAAACAGCTACTTTCCTGGAAAAAATACGGAGACTATCTGAAACAGCACAATCCTTCAGGTACTGGTATAGCCAAGTCCCGTCTTTGGGTAAACACACAAGTAACACTCCATTTGGGAATGTAAGGCTGATATTTCAAGACAGAAACTGCGCTGACACATGTAGGTCTCAATCTATGAGAGCAATTCCATATCCAAGTATCATAAGGACCATTAAAAAAAATCAACATGTGCCACGTACAAGCATTATAGCTCTTAAATTTGCGAAACATGGATAAAGCAGACGTGGAATCACATGGAAACTAGTAAAGAAGCCCTATTTTATAGTTGTATGGTAAATAAATATCTTATGAATCAATGAAAACACTGTAATACGTTTCACAATAGCAAGGAAATGATGGAGAAATTTATGAGGGTTCATTTCAATTTCGGCACTGAAGGCAAAAGGAACCTTGTCATTGATGTTAAAGAGAAAAGGTTTAGGCCCATAATCACACATCATATTTTCAACATGTGTAAAGGCAGAAATGTTGTAAAGAAAGAAAATCAACGAACTATTGAATGTCTTGAAACACTCATACATAATCCCAGATGTATAATGAGAAAGACTGGTCTGATAGCAATATATTTATAATTTCTGTCAACATGTACAGTATTATATGAGGTTTTTTAAATAGTTTAAAGAATAGCATGTTCTACGATACTAATACTAAGGAAGAGAAATTGTGCTTTTGCTATTACTTTCTTCTATTCCTGTGCATTGGGTTTGGTGCAAATCCCACTCCTATGAAAGCTTAAACAAGTGTTTGGGTTTATGCAGCAATCCCAGTGTTCAAGGTTTTATGTCACCAGTCTGCAGGATCAGCCACCTAAGCCATATGCTCAAGGTATTTAAGCACCTACTGACCACAGATATTGGTATTTCAACAGTTTTTAGGGGCACATAAATGCAAATGAAGCTTTTAATGATCTGGTCCTTCATTATTTTTTTTTAAATCAGTACACATGAGTGTACTGACACGGCAAATTCAGTACATGAAATAGCAGATCATTTGGGTACCCACAGCAACTACAGATGCAATCCTCCTTCTCCCTGTGCTGGTTTGGGCTGGGGTAGAGTTAATTTTCTTCATAGTACCTAGTATGGGGCTGTGGTTTGGATTTGTGCTGGAAACGGCGTTGATAACACAGGGATGTTTTAGCTGTTGCTGAGCAGTGCTTACACACAGTCAAGGCCTTTGCTGCTCCTCACCCCACCCCACCAGCGAGTGGGCTGGGGGGCACAAGGACCTGGGAGGGGACACGGCTGGGACAGACGACCCCAACTGACCAAAGGGATATCCCACACCATATGGCGTCATGCTCAGTATATAAAGCTGGGGAAGAAGAAGGAAGGGGGGGACATTCGGAGTGATGGCGTTTGTCTTCTTCTCAAGTCACCGTTACGCGTGATGGAGCCCTGCTTTCCTGGAGATGGCTGAACACCTGCCTGCCCATGGGAAGTAGTGAATTAATTCCTTGCTTTGCTTTGGTTGTGCGCAGCTTTTGCTTTCCCTATTAAACTGTCTTTATCTCAGCCCACAAGTTTTCTCTCTTTTACCCTTCTGATTCTCTCCCCCATCCCACTGGGGGGAGTGAGCAAGCAGCTGGGTGGTGCTTAGTTGCCGGCTGGGGTTAAACTACGACATCCCCAAATTCAAAATGCTTTAAAAGTTATTATATAATCCTTTATATTGAAAAATTCAATACTGAGAACTTAATTCTACTTTTTATATTCAGATCAGTCAGTACCAGTACCATTATTGCTCTGATTTTCCTAATTAGTTCATTAAGTTGCATAATAATTGGTTTACTGCCACCCACTTTTTATGATGCTAGAACTGTGAAAATAAAATTGATTTAGGGTCTTATTCTGATCTATTATGCTTACTCACTCACGTATCCTGGTGCTTGCTGCAGGTTTTTTTCCCCTTCGTCTCTCAAAGTTTGCATATTTTTCCCTGGTTTCACTTAAAATGCAGCCCATATTCCAGTTTTATATAGGTGGATTTCAGATGTGCATTTCACAAAAATAAACAAATAACCATAGCATTGCCAATGGAAAACATCTGTCTCTCACCTTAGGAGGTCAAGATAAAACTCAGTGTGTGAAATACAACATATGAGTTTGAATTTATTTCCATTGTGTTAATGACATATATCAATGCCTTGACATAAGTATCTGGCATATTATAATAATGGGGTACCGTCCTATAAGAGATGGCTCATCACTGAAATATCTAGACAAAAACATGACGCACTATATGGAAAAGAATAGGGCAACTATCTGTTGCTACCCTGTCTGAGTAGCATGGTGTACGGGAGCAGCACAACAGAGAAGGCGGCACGTGAAACCTAGCACGTTTCTCTCCGGAAGACAAAACTAACTACGTAGTTGTACAGAGTGTCCCTTCAGTGCAGATGCCTGGTGCGATAAGAGATATAGAAAACTTAGGTCAGGAAGGTGGTTTGGATTTGGAAACAATTGAACATGAACCTGGATTTAATCGACACTGAATTTATATGGATGACTGGAACACTCATTTCTTTCCAGTACCTAATGAAGCCGTAGCGTCCTTTTGCTGGGTAGTCACAGCCAGAACAGAGCAGCAACACTACACCAAAGGATGTAGGAAATATGCCCAAATACAACATATAGTCAGCTGTGGACATCACTATTTTAGGATAGGAGAGGAGAGGAGAGGAGAGAAGGGGATAGGAGAGGAGAGAAGAGATGAAGTAAATTGTTCTTCTGACATTTCTGTTGCTTTCCTAAAAGCTACCCTGCCAAAGGAGAACAAGGAATGCTTCATCTCTTCATCCACTGTGTGAAGAAAGCACAGCAAAATACAAAAAAAGAAAGAAAAAAACTCTGAAAAGTTAAATATTTGCTTATGACTTGAGGCAGTTATTAGTTGGAGGCACTTCTGCACACTGCCAACACCGAAGTTTCAAAAAGAACTCCTGCGATCTCCTCCTGTGGAAAAAAACAAGTGAGGTACACACCTTGCAGCTCCCAGCGGCCCAATCCAGAAGCCCAACCCCAAGCTGTAGTGGTAAAATGAATAAAACAGAATTGAAAATCAGCGAACAGAGGTTTTCATGAGGTTTTGCTGCTCTTGGCCTGCTTTTATTTTTGGCTGTCGACTTTGCAGCTTTTGGAAATGGAAGTCTACAGACACTATGCTAATCTGATATTCCCTCCAACAGAAGCAAGGAACTCTCCTCTGTGCATGTGTTTCAAAAGTTAAAAGTTTATTGAGATTGCAAACAGTTTAAAATGTTATTGGGAATGCAATATGGTGCATTATACTCTCATGTTTACCAGATGGCTGCCTTAAACAAACGCCATCAGTTGTGCCTCTAACGCTTCCAAATGAAGAGACACCGGTTTAGAGGTGGCTAAGACCTTTCAGTCCTCCCTGCCAGAAACACCTTTTTCCTCCCAGGTTCCAATACACAATCATTGCACTAAGTGCTCTGGACCACTGAGCCCCAAAACTTTTGTGCCAACTGTCTGCTGTCCACCCTCAAAATTTCTCCCGGACAACAAAACACTCATCTCATCAGAAATTTAGTTACAAACACTTCTGAAGACACAGTTGACCGATTCTGACTGTAGCCAGGGGTTAAAGCATCTAGATAACAGCGTCTTCAGACAACATTTTGAGAACCACTGTCAAACCCATTTAATATGACCATGACAATCCTGAAGCACAACTTTAAAAAGAAAGAGCTTCATCTACTGATACTGTGCTGCGGAACAAGTTCTGGAACTTCTCTCTATGCCGAGATATATTTGTCTTACTATACTGATACTACCACTTTCCGGAAAAGGGCTATCAAGTCAAGGGCCAGTTCTCACCATGCAATATTTCACTTACATTACTCCATTTTCCCTGTTCTCCCAGAATATGGCCTCATTTGATGTACATTTTTTCTTGCTGATGTAAATATTTTCAAACACTGCAATAAAAATTTCATTACAAAAGTGATTGAGATGTTTGGGGTAGTTTTGCTAAAAAGAGATGATTTGCACATTTTTTTCAACTATACACTTGAAGGGAACTGATGTGAAGTTAGTGCTATAATAAAAATGTAAATAAAATTCATTATAGTTCATAGATTTCCTGATATCATCTTTATTGACTCAATATTATTGAAATACGTAAAAATAAATATAAAATTATTTTGAGAATACATCAGTACACCTTATTTTATCATCATAAAATAATAATGGAAAATTCCTTCAGGAAAAAAGATGACATTTACAATACATGAATTTTCTTATGTTTTCCACAAGTGTGATGTTACATAAAATTAAATGTATATAATTAATATTCCTCTGTTTATGAGCAGCATTGCTTTATTCTTACTGCATACAATGTCTCAATGCCAAGATATAATATAGAGCCATTGCAGCCAATTTCCCTGCAGTATCACAACATTTTTATGGTTTCTTGTAACCATCTAAATTGTACTACTTGAATGATGTTTCTCAATGAATCTTTTAGCTTAATTGCAAGATGTCATATGTGCTTCATGACCTGTTTTTGAGGTCAAGTAACATTTATATCTCACTGGAGCAAATATAAGTGTTAGCATTGAAATGTAGTATTCAGTGGGTTATATGCTGGAGCTGACAGACATCAGAGATGATTTTGGATTCTCATTACATATTGTAATTTACTCTTAGCATGTAACTCAGAGCTGACAAAGTGTGGCTCACATTTACAGAATTGGATTTTTTGAACATTTCCTCACATCCATGGGATCATAGAGTAATTTGGGAGGTTAAGGGAGGTCTTTGCCCTGACCTCCTGCCCCAGCAGGGTCAGCTCTGGCATCCAACCTTGGTGCTCAGGGCTTGATCCACTCATGCCCTGCAAACCTCCAAGGATGGAAATGGCACAACATCTCCAGACAAGCTGCTCCCCTGCTTGACTGCCCTCGTGGGGAAAAAGCTCCTCTTTGTATGCAGTGTGGACCTCTACTTTTCCAACTTATGCCTGTTGTCCCTCATCCTCCTGCTCCACACCAAGTGCTGAGGAAAGGGACATAATCACAGCCCTCAGCCTCTGGCCACATCCCTGCTCTTACAGCCCAGGATGCTGCTGGCTCCTACACAGGTTGCTGCCCACCAGCACCTGGGCATTTTCCCTAGACCTGCTCACCGGTCTCCAGCAGGATTTTTCACATGAATTATTCCTTCCTAGAGCAGGATTTTGTATATCTCCTTGCTGATTTTCCTGTAGTTCCTGCTGAACCACTCCCCCAGCCTGTCTAGGTCCCTCTGAAAGGAAGCCCTGACCTTGAGTGTATCACCTGGATCCCTAGTCTGGTGTTATCTGCAAACGTGTTGCCTCCTCCCATTGCCTCCTCCAGGTCATTGATAAAGATGTTAGCACAGAATAAGTCCCAGAGAGACCCCTGAGGGTTCTATCACTTCTCATAGACATCCAGGGGTGAGGATTTAATCCACTTACTGCCCGCTCTGAGCCTGCTCATCCAGCCAGATCTTGTTTGGTTGGTTGGTTTGGTTGGTTTCCAGCTTCAGTTGAAACCACCTTAATTCCTTCCTAGTCTATATTCTTCAAACATTGCTCGACACGCTGAACTCTGTTAGGATGACAGGTTATGAAATTTTATGAAATTTCCGTGAGAAAGGAAAGCTAAAGTTTTAATATCTCCACAAAGAGAACAGGAAGCTTCTACTACCTGGATAAATTTAGAAGTCTGACTAGGAGTACTATAAAGTCCCATAGTTTCTTAGTCACTCTGTGCTTTACATCATATGGGAGTGGTCTTGCAAGCACCAACCAAGTTTAGAAACTGGGGAGTTTAATTCCAGTTCTATTTTTAACATTAATTTTTCATATGTGTGGTCAAGTGAGAAACTAATCTCTGACCAGCGTTCAAGAATATAATACATAGACTTAAGGAGTTGTAGTGCCAGATGAGAAATGCCATGACTGTACAGCACAAAGCCCTGATCTTGTAAAACATCATTCTGCCACCTGAAAACTGTTCAACGTGTGGCAATGGGTCAGCACCCCCTTAACAAGCTTTGTGCCAGAGCAGGTACCATCAGCCCTCCTCCAACCACTACAAAACCAGCAGAAATTTCTCTGAACTAGACAATTTACCAGGAGTCAATAATGTGTACACGCTGATTGAGAACAAATTGATATTGCTGGGTAACCTGGCCATGGCCACCACCAGTATTCATGGTCACAGCACTGCTCCACAGCCTCTGCTTCCCTGGTCATAACGAAACGAGTCACCAAACAAAAGCGACCACTTTGAGATTGGCAGTGAAGAATCAGAATACTTATTTTCTGAAGAATTATTTTAAATAAGCTCTGAATATCAAGAATGACACTCTTCCCATTGCTAAAAACTCTGTACAGCTGTAACATTTAACCCAGCCCTACAATCGACTCTGGGTAGAATTGAAGACGTATGACACCAATTCTGGGGATAAACATTTTGGTTTTCTACAGTGGATAAACAGGCATCCTTCTCTGTGCATTCCTCCCTGGATCTTCAAGCCTTTACCAACTTGATTACACAATTCTTAACTAAATATTTGCCAACTGCAGCTGCAGTACTAAGTGGTGCTGCTTGAAAATTCCTTTAGCAAAAAGAAGAAAAACATTATTACAGCACTCTTATTTTTAGCATCTTTTCTTTTTATGAAAAAAAATCTATTTAAGACTATTAGATGGCATGTGGAAATGAACAAGAACTTTAAAAAGTATATATCTACCAATAATTTTATATTTATTGCACTTAATTTAACAAATTATTGCACAAACTACATAGACAGCATTTTTCCTGTGAAATTATTATACTTAAATGAACTTTTGACAATGTATTAATTACAAGGACATGACCACATTTATTCTGCTGATCCGGTAATTACATGCATTAAAGAAATATTTATTCAGAAACCATGTAGTGTACTTCAAAACAGGCTTTTATTGCCAAGTTACATTTCCTGTATACAACTGCCTTTTCGCCATTTATGAGCCTCTTTCAAACTTTTACAGGGGGCAGAAAGGGGAACAGAAATGCTTAGTAAACTCTGGGCTGACAACTTTCTCTGCACACTTGAAAGGACCAGCAGTCTCTCGGTCAGACATGGACCTCAGGCTGGATGGAGAGGTTGGGGCAACTCTGTACAGATGTGTCCTACCTGGGTTTGACACTGCTGTTTTATGAGAAAAAGACAAGAAATAGGTTCAATAATTTGCATTCTAGCTGGCACAAAATTAATTTTTGTTCTCTAGACATGGAATCTATGCAACCCAGCATACCTGTTATTTCAAAACTAAAATTGCACCGCATTTGCCTTGCTAGGTATGCAGATAGCCCTGATAATAAAGTCGTCTGCCATCGTAGCATGTCTGACCACTCAATATGCACAGGTGAAATGGAAAAGCATTTCAGTCTTTGCCCTTGTCACAGAGAGAGATAGAGTGATAGTCAAACTGACCACCAGGCTTATTCTGCAGTTTGTGGTGCAGCCTTTGAGTTTCACTCAACATTAAAACCCGTGAGTGACTAGAATAAGAAAGCCAAAGACTGAAAACAATAGGTGTCATCTCCAAAATGGAATCTAATTTTTCTTTTTAGCCAGTGTACATAAACACTCAAATTTTCGATTAGTTACTTCTTTTCTTTTAAGGCCATCTAGTTCTGCTGTATTTGATAGCCAGTGTAAACAGTTGAAATATTCTCACTTGCATCACAGTCTTTCCATTAGGCAAAGGAGAACATCTTCACAAAAGGAGAACTTTTGTCTAAATAAAAATAACACATTTCTGTCCTTTTCTCTAAAAGGATGTTTCATAATGCCAGGAAACATATTTATGGAGTCCTCTGGTAATGAGCTGTTCTTGACTGTCAGCAACAGCCAAAGGTTAGAGCCACCTGAGAAAACCACCGCGTGCTGAAATAACCTAATTCTGCTATATAGTTGTTCTTAACTGTTACTATATAGACATGGCTTTTGGATTCTTTTTACCATATCATTATTTTCATTTTAAGGAAAACTTATAATACAAGTGAGGAAAGAGTAAGATTTGGAATTCTGAAGGAGCAGTCTTAATTATCATAACCACGCCAGCCAAAAGAAACAATTTGTTATACAAGAAGGGATGTCACCGACTATAAGTAGTCTCCCACTAAGAATATACAAAAGAAAGCACTAAGGGAAACAGGCACGGTGGTCCAAATATTCTGAATGCAAAAACGTGGGTTTATGTTCATTCATGGTTTCAGTCTCTAAATTAATACACAGGGACCTTTCCTACCCATGTGAAAAGATTTACTCGTGCAACTTTGTGTGCAGAATGTTACTCTAAGGCAGTTAGGACTCTTCCATTGTATTTCTGCCTTAACTATTTTAATGAGTATCTTTTTCTTTGACTGGCTGAGAAATCCTTTGAATCGAAGTGTAATGGATCAAACAGACGGAGTTACTGTACTAAAAGCAAATGAATATTGACAAAAATAATCCTCATTTACTTTCAACTGCTACATTTTGATAAACTGACTGCCACCATAGCATGGTTACTTCATAATCTCTATAAACCAGTTTAGAGGAAAAATACAGGCACTTTTGTTCTAAAATGTAGGCTTATTTAATCATTTGTTTTACTCATTACTAGCATATAAATACATGTATATATTCCACAAAAATAAAATCACTAGAATAGTGGGTTATTTGCTAGAGCTGACATCAAAAGAACTCTCTGGTGGAAAATACATCAAGCTGATCTTAACATTACAAACTCTTTTTCAAACCAAATTTTAATTTTTATGGTTTCCATGATTTCTGGCAATTGATTTTCATAGCTGGCCAAACTCTACTGTTGTTGTTTTATAAATAATCTTAATTTTCTGGACAACATTTAAAACAGTGACATAAATGTCAAACTACTACTTCTCTCCATGCCTAAACAACAGTTTCTGAAAAAATATGATTATGCAAAACCCAGCTGGGAGAAAGCTAAGGAAACCTCTGACCAAGGACTTGACCGGCTGATTCGCAGCTGATTTGCAACATGTGGTTAACCTGCAATCCTTTCCAGCAAAAGCGCTGCCTCGCCCACATGCACTATGCTGCTACCAGGGAAGGAACCATTTTCCACCCATTGCCATTGCTAACCATAACCTTTTGTTAGAAAACTGTTACCTTTTCTAGCCATTTGTCCTGAAGGCTTTCCTTTTAGAAGCATTGGCAAGGAAGTAGAGTAAGTAGAAGAGAGTAAAAGACAACAGAAGTAGAGATAGTAAAAATATTGTTCAACTTTTGCTTTCTCAGGGACCTGTTTTGTTTGATCAAAAATTTTCTGGTTTGCCCCAACACGTAATGAAGATATAATTGTTCAAGCTATGGTACTTCACAGTTCCACTACTACTATTTATTCCCTATTTCTTCCTTGATTTTACAGCCACTCCTCAAATAGCATTCCTGATAGCATTATGGCCTTGAAGCACTATCATCCCGACTCTCCACTTAAACTAACCACCTCTTCTGCACGCAAGTGGAGTATCTCTGCCCAAGATCACATGCTGTTTCGAAGACATAGCTGAGTACTTGTAAGCCAAGACAGTGAAGACATGATACAAGAGGGGTGCCGATGGAAGTTGAAAGAGGCTATCAAGAAGGGTAAAGTAAGTTCTCAAGGAGATCTCACTAGGAAGACTTCCAGGAAGAGGTGTTTCTGAAGGAGTTCACAGCAACAGAAAAAGCTCAGTGAGCAAAAAATGAATGGATATGAGACATTTAAAAAAAAAAAAATAAATGTGTTGAGAAAAAAATAAGTAACTAAAAGAGAGGAATTAAAAAGAAATTACTGCAATGTAGTTGAAGCAAGGATTATGGACAGCCCTGACCTGACTCCTGGGTTGTAATGGGAATTGAGGGTGAGAGCACAAGGAAGGAAAGACGAGCGATGTGCTAATAGGGATGGAGAGTAAGGTATTTCGGTAGCTGCACTCTGGGAAGACTAAGGAAGGGGACTGAAAAGCTTAAGGGGAAAAGATTACGATAATCAAGGGAGCTAATGGCCACAACGGGCATGGTGGAGAAAGAGGAGATATAAAGAGGAGCTGAGAGAGAAGACTAAGCTGGAAAATAAATATGTAGGAAAGAGGAAAGGATTAAAATTGACTTTGAAGCTGCAATCCTGGCACTGGAGAAAGAAAAGCAGAGCAGCTTGCCATGGTAGTTTCAGGATGGGAAAGGAAAGCATTTGGGGGAAAAAGTTCTGTACTATGTTTATTTGACTTTATCCTTATTCAAAGCATGGAAGTTTACTGTTTGTGCTGAGACTGCATAGGCTGTTGTGGTGCAGGACCACGAGCAGTCCTTGGGGCAGTCACGACCCAGCAATCAGCTCTTTCCCTAAGGAAGGAGCCCCACAGATGTCCCACTGGCTGCTGCAACCTTGGGCTCCTTGCGGCTTTCCTGCGCTGCAGTATGAGTTAAAAGCGAGCTGGCTGAGACCTGCGAGACTACCTGCACCCAGTACTGCTCCTGATGTTGCCTCCAGCATGGGAACCATCTAGTCTTTTCTGAACATGAGATAACTATAAATTATTTAAGTGAAAACTGGAGCAGATTACCTTTTCTTCTGGTTACTGTTAACTATATGAAAAGGCCAGTAAAAAGTAAAGAGCATGCTTTCTGAGAGTAATTGCCACAATAGCTGAGAGCAATGCTAGAATTTTTTACTATAGCTATTAAGGCAGGCAGGATAATGATCACTCTTACTCTTCTTAATCATCCAAAATAACACAGAGAGGCACCAATCCCGAAGTCACGTTATGATACCTGTATAAGTTAGCTTAGAGTCTGGCATGCAGAATTAAAGCAGATATTCTGGTTTAGTTAAAGGAAATGTTGACACCCACTGCAGTGGGGCCACAATTCACCTCTAAGCAATTTGCCTCGAGTTGTACTGTAAGACAGACAGTGAAATAAAGCCCAGGTGTCTTAACTCCCAGTCTTCTGGTCAAAAAAGTAGACAGTTTCCCTAGTAAATAAAGTTGCACTGGCATTGTCCACACAGACAATACCTAGTGCTGGTCTCTGGTGTTAGCCATGGCATTTTTCCTCACACACAGGGATGTGTTGGGAAAGCTGGAGTCACCAGTCTGGAGCAGCAGCAGCTTCATGCACCTCTCAGAGTAAAGAAAATATAATGTATAGCTTCGATGAATTCTTCACCGATTATATTTATTTGGCAACTGTGTTATACCTAATCTGACTGAAACCTTTCATTTCTCATAAGGTTTTCCCCATAATGTGCACACTGAATACTTAGGATCAAAAATCCCTCATTAGTGGATTTGGATATGTTAAATAATTCATTCATCCTTGCTCTAACCCCAGCTTGGTTTGCAACCTTGAGAGAGTGACTTTTTGGAAATGATGGCCCTCTCTCATTCATCCACAGGTTATCTGGCCTTGATGGAGATATCACTGAGTGAAGAGTGATGGTCTGTGCCAGAGCATGTGACCAAAATATCTCTTTGGGCCTTAAATATAATATTAACTCATGCTGCTTTTTGCTAGTTTTTCAATATTTCGGCAGTAAGGTGGCTGTTATGTACCTGACAATAACAGGTACAGTACCTATGGATGAGGTTAGCCCTTGCTTTTCATCACTTTGCAAGAGCAATAACCACAACTGTCAGACGGGACAGATGTTCCTCTCTCTTAAAAAGAACCAACAAAGTCGAACAGACATATGTTTGGTTTAAGGAAAACAACAGGCCATTTGACTGGAAAACAATGTCATTGTGTGATTTTAGACCCTTTTACTACCATAACAAACATCAATTTTGAATTTAGAATGACCACTGCAAGGTGGATCTAAAGTGGATGCTGCTAAAGGTTATGCAAATGTAGGAAATTATAATTCTGTCTCAATGTCATTACATGTGTCTACTTAGATGCACATTTTCTGCTATGTTTAAGTTAAACAAAACACTAAATGACTGTGTAGTATGACAGCTCATTAATATGTTTCCATTCACATCTGTGCCTTTAGTATAAAAAAATAAGCTGTTCTAGTGATAAGAGATTAAGTTCTTTAATTAGAAACAAATGACAAATCACTGTTAACCCCATGTGATGCTTTCTAAAACTTCCATCAAATATTCCCCTTAAAACATTATTAAGCACAAGTTCAGCAGATCTACTTCCTAGAAAGTGCTATTTAACAAAACCCAGGCAGGATGTTAATACTGAGGCCGAATTACAGGTTGCCAATGCATTTCCTGCAAGGGGATTGACAGGGGATCATTTTGTTATGGGGCCACCTCCAGCGTGTTGTGACAACCAGTCATTACACCTCTGAGCACAGCACTCAGCTGTAGGTTTCTACAGGATGCAAATAGCTCCAAATGGGTTCAATTTAGAGATAGCAGATAATGTATCATTCACTTCTTTAAGGTAGAAGCTTTTAATTTTCAAGGAAAAAGAAAGAGGAGTACATTTCAGCCTCTGGAAATAAAGATCTACTTAACAAAGCATGCCAGAAAAATTGAGAATAGAAATAACTATTATAAAAATAAAAAGCTTAACTTGCTTTTTCCACTTGTCTCAGAGACATACAGGCTTTGTTAGCCAGCATCCCTATTTATTCAGGATGCCATACAATTGTTCATTTAAAATCCGTGCTTTGCAACCGGTAACAAATACTAGGGAGTAAGATTTTGTATTTGCATAGCAACCCTTTCATCTTGAGTAATCCCAACAGATTTTGCAAAGTACCCATACATAAGATCAAAATGGAGAGCAATAAGTAGTAATGACAACTAAATCATGGCATAGGCACAGTAATAGTTACAAAAAATAGTTTAACCAAAAAAACTAGGGATAAGAAATGTCCAACCTGTTTAAAAATGGCCATGTTCATGAAACACAAGAAAGAACTTCCTAGTCCAAAACACAAACATACTCCCAGGTATTGCAAACTTACACATTTTTAAAAGAAGTGCTGAATATGTAGTAAACAAACAGAAAACTCTAGATATGTAACAGGCAACAGGTTCACAAAATTTTTATTGTAACTTATGTACTTCTGTCATCTTATTGCTGCCAGTAAGCTCCGAACACATACTTTAAACAGTGCTATAGTTTCTCAAAGTCCACTTCTTTAGGAAATATTCCACAGCTGATAAGTCAAGACGCCTTAAATGTCTGTGATTAACAGATCTACTCTCTCTTTCTCCCCACCTTTCTTTTCTATGTGTATATATGCATACATATATACACCTAACTATGTCTGTGTGTGACATACTTTTAAGTATCTTATATATATAATAATGGGGGGGGGGGGGCAGTGTTTTCTGGATTTTTTTTTAATGAAATATGAGTACCAGTAGAAAGACACTTCAGTGCTTTATGAAAACTGTTTTCCACAACTACCTGTCCATCACAGCTTTTAGCAAGCACTACATACAACTTCAAAAGTTTGTGTGTGTGTTTGGTTTTGGTTTGGTTTGAGTTTTTTCTGATCACCCACAACACTGTGATTTAACAAAAATGGAAGTTAGCATCTGACAAAGCCAGACAGAAAATGTTTTGTGTACTGAAAAACACTGGCCAAAGATGCACATGTGGGTGCACTTCTGCAATCTTACTGTAAATACAGTCCAAACGGGAGGTACTTGGCTATTACATGATATATTAGAGAGCTGGAGATTTGGTATCAAGTGTATTTCTCTTTGTCTTCAAAGTGAAGGAAGGAATATGCAAATCAAAAGCCAAAGCAAATTAAAGGTACTTTGTAACTGACATTTTAATTATCTTGTTTGGATATTATTCATTTTATTTATTCTTCTAAATGCAAACAATTCTGGACCACTGTATAAACATTATCTCCATTGGAAGTCTACAGTACCTCTAATAAAAACGTACAATTGCTTGGCTACCAAATCCAATGAAACTTATTCTAAACATACTGTATTCATTATAACAACGTATTTCTGAATAACACACAAAAGTCTTTGGAAAGAGGGGACAGTTTAAAACAGGCCAGTGAAAAGATGTAATTAGAGCTGTGTGGGCTTGGCAAAACCATCTCGACATACAAGCTTGAGGTTACTTTTGCCAAAGCACTCCAGGCTTACTGAGGTTTCATTATGGCGAGGAGAGCTTAATTCTGGTAAGTATCAGATACAATAGGATGTAATCAAATATAAAATAATAATAATAAAAAAGCCAAACGGGAAAGAAGAACTGAACCCTACTCAATGAGAGAGTTAAAATACAGCTCACTTATTAACTGGCTGTGTTACAAGTGATTTCAGTTGGTGCAGGTTTGTGTAGAAAGAAGAAAACCTGCAGATGAATTAGTAGGATTATCATGAGTAATTTATTTTCTGAAAACACTGCCAGGGCCCTTGTCTGTACTTGGACTTTGCCCACAAATATACAGGGAGTTTCGTATATTCCGATCAGCACGCAGATGCGTTTGATGAACACAGCGTGCACACACAAACACACACTCAGGACTTGCTCACGTGGCACCCATAAGTTATTCGGGGTTTCATTTTCAGGAGGGAATGAACCTTTCCAAAAAGGAGCAAGTAAACAATTCATCCAGCTTTGATTGTCATTGGACAAGGGAGAGACCAGAGCGTGTCTTTGAAGTTTGTCAAAAGATTTAGAGCTTCAGAGGGAAGCATGCAACTCTTGGTGCTCAGGCACAGCAGCCACGGACCTTCCTGTCCTCCACCAAGCACACGGCTTTCTGCAGGAATATTCCCACACCCATGCACAAGCAATGTCCTCAACACTGAGTAATATCATTGGAAGCTGGCTTGTCCTTGTAAAAGCTGGCTTCCAGCAGTTATCCTTTAGAAGTGCCCCAACCTGGATCCTATACATCTGGTGAAAATGCACAGCTGTCCAAACCAGGATCCTTTGTCTCTCATTTGGTCTGTGTAGCTAAATCAATCCCCCCACAAACGAAACACCAGGTGCCATAACTGGATCTCCCCCTGTCCCCAGATCTAGGTACACAGCTGTCCTGTTCTCGTCTGGCTCCCACTGGTGTCCTGAGCAAAATGGTCCCTGTTAAGAAAGCAGCCTCTGCACAACCCCACTGCCCTTCGGTCTTTGCGGCAGACCTCGCCCTGCTCTACCTGGGATGGAGAAGGACCAGCCATGGCAGTACCCTCTGCCACTTGGAAAAGGAGCATTTTCCAGCATCTGACAGAGCATAAAAGCAGCTGTAATAGCCGTTGGTCCCCCTCTGCCTCACCGTTATAACCAGGAGCTCTGAAATACTGCACGCAGGCAATAACCCATGAATACACCAACAGGTAAGCCCTATGTCACACAACCATCTCTTGCAGACAAATTCTCCATTAAATGAAACTGAATTTCATTTCTCAGAGAGCGAACTCTTTCCATATCAACTACTGGCAAGAAACAACCAAAATTCTCCAACTCAGTCTGCTAAAATTAGGTTTGAAACCCTATATTCTGGACTTAAGCAAGTGACACATGAGCTGGAAAGGTGCAGTGTGCTCGCACACCTGCTCATTTCGGTGGGTGCTGTGTGCAGCTCATCAGGGTGCCGGGGGAGGCATCCCACTACTTCAATTTGGATGCCTAAATATAGACCTGGGAACCGAAATTTATCTTCATGGCCTTAAATTTTGGCTTAGACTTTATTTGGAAGCGAAGCAGCTAAACCAGTTGTTAAACCACAACCTTGGTCAGCTGTGGGGGGAAAAAAAAAAGAAAAAAAAAAAACAGAGTCCTGTGTGATGCTATTGCATTACACCTTTCTACAGGAATCTGTGCAGTTTTAGCAATTTCCTTGATTCACTCCGCATTTCTACATTGCTGGAGAAAGGCTTCGGCAGCCACTGGTGCAACGGTGAGACAAATGCCAGCACACAGCGTCGTTGCGCCATAGCCCCGGCATCCCACAGACACTCTGGATGGCACATCGATGGGGAAAAAAGCCCAGGGATTTCCATCCTCCCAAACGCCCCTGGGGAAAGCTGGGCTGTGGCCAGCCTGGCACCACCAGCCCCGCACCATGGCTTGATTTGCCCCAAACCAGGTCCTATATGCATGTTCCTCTGGGGCAGAGGAATTGGTTTCAATCCTTCACAGCCCACAAGATATTTTGTCATTAGGGATGTGTCAGAAAGGTGCTGTATAATCACAGTAATCACTGTGGATAGCCGTAATAATGATAGTAATAAGAATATTTAGATATTTTCATCTTCAAAGCACTTTTAAAACATCTGCTAACAGATCTCCCCAGCCACTCTTTAAAGAACACAATAATTATAACCCTGTCGACACTCAGGGGTGGCAGAGATTTCTGTGGGAATTAACAATGCCATTCTCATCACAGCCAGGCTGCATTGCTGCCATTTTACAGATATGAAAACCAAGGTTTGATGGAAACGGGTGGTTCTGGCTGTCATACCCAAGAAGCTGTGTGGGGACCCACACTTTGGTGCTCTCAGACCTGCTCCATCCTCCACCCCATTAGGAAACACTGCATTTTGTAAAGAGTCATAGTTTGGGGGGGACAGAGGAAAGTTCACGAATTTATGTTTTGTGATTATTTTTTTTTTTTAATCTGAATTAGGATTTGCAATATGACAGGTTTTTATTTCCCATGCGTTCTCACCTAGGGGCCAGATGGGACGTCTCAAGGAGGAACAAACCATCGCTACTGCTCATGACCTCTTTACCTCTGGTACAGGAACGCCTCCCGCTTCTGGGGGGAAATCTGCAAATTGAACCCAGAAAGAGTCATGACCTGCCTTTGAATAGACTTTCAAGTTTATTACAATGGCTTCGTACAGGTCTAATCTTCCCTTTAAATTTAATTAATAGTTTAGGGTTTGCAAGCTCTTTTATTTGCCTATCCAAAACCCAGCCATTTTTTTTAGGGGAAAGTCATGCCAGTGTTCAAAATCTGGACAATCCCTTTATCTGCAAGGAGTTGCAAGGATGTCTCCAAAGCAAGCCATGCTAATTTAGGGTTGACAAAATGGCTGTGGGTGAATACAGCAACACACAAAGTTACCTTGTGCACATATAGGTTAATTTTAGTTCTAGTCATTAGGTTTTTGGACCTGAATCTTAAAACACTTGAATCTAGAGGAACTGCCTCCCTGGAAGCTGAGTCTCAAACAGGTGGATTGCTCGCAACCATCACCTTCCCCAGCCCTGATTTGGAACCACCATCTCCCTTGATAGTTAAGTTCTCATTCTGGCAGGCAAAATAACCTGATTTAAAAAAAAAATAAATAAAATTAAATGTTAATAAATAAAATTGTTCAATTAACTCAGGTTCTGGAGACGCTTTTCTTTTGTAGAAGGTTGTAGTCCAAAGCCACAGCCTGATAAGAACCTGAGATCCCCGGGGGAAAACACTATTTAACCCTCAGTTCAACTTCTAATGAAAGGAAACATAGAAATGTAGCTATAATTCAAGATATTGTATGGAAGTCTGTTCAAAGTTTTTTCAAAAATATAAATTACAAGAGATTATTGATTTTTAAAAAGCTTACTTCAACAATCAGCTTTCTATCTCATTCTATTTCACTCTCTCTCGTTTATTCATTTCCTTATGTAAAAGAATTTAACCAAAGGAAACTAGCATTTTAATTCAATTTCTCCTATAAAATATATAATTTTATTTTGTCATAATGGCTGCTTTTATTTCCAGAGTCAGATTTTATTTAAATTTCAGTCCATTAGGAACAAAACTTGCCATTTTCTGATAAACAAAATCAGCAGGGAAGCCTCTTCAAACTAGGAATGTATTTTCTATCAACCTTTGTTCTAGCTGGTCTAAATGACAGGTATATTCCATTTTTCCTGCGTTTAGTTTTAAAGATTCTATGGGGAGGAGGGCGAATACAGAGAGTGACATTTTTAACAACAAAACTAGCAATCAGAAAAGCAGCCCCATGACAAGCATATGGAAGAAATGGGGGGGAAAAAAATTAAAAAAAAAAAAAAAATAATCCATCGCTTTGGACCACCAAAGAGGACTAATATGAGTCATTAACAGAAAACCGTTAATTTTCCTCCCTGTGACTGTTGTTTGTAGAAGTACTCGAACCTTTGAGATTCAGTCATTTAACTGTTTCTTGGTAGGCTGCAAAATAGGCTCCAAGGAATTCATTTAAAAAAAAAAAAGGCAAAAAACCTAAAATAAATTGAAACGTAGAGTTTGTTAAAAAAATTAATATTATTGCTTAAAGCTGCACTTAGTTTAGCCAAAAATTAGATGGTGAGATGACAGCTTTCGCGAGCGAAAATAACATCCTGCAGTGTCACGTCCTGTTTTAGTCGAACCAGCATCGCCAAAGTCAGCATTCGACCCGATGTGCTGAAATTTAGATCCCTGGCCCAGTCCAACAACTGGTTTTCCCTCAGAACTACTTTTCAGCTTGGTGTTTTGCTTGGAAGGAGGCAGAAATCTCGAGCACAAGGGTAAAGTGAGCAGCTGCAGTAAATGCACGTAAACCCAGCCTCACCAACAAGCCAGGCAGAGCTTTCGAGTCAACATTAAAAGGTTTATTGGGTCCCATTCAAGCATGGGGCCATGCAGCCAGTTTTGGGGATTTAAAAAAAAATTGTTTTCTTAATTTTCAACTTTGGCATACGTCCCACAACAGGGCACAGAGGTGACTCTTTGACCGCCTGAGAAACAGCAAACACCATACAGCTGTAAGAGTTTCACCATTTCTTGTGATGCCCAGACTGGAAGGGAAGATGCTCCCAAGACCTTTGCTGGAGAGCAACAGCAACAGCGGAGCAACAGCTGTCTGGAGGATGCTCTGCACCAGGGTGCAGCATCCCCCTTCCATAGTGACACGCCATTTCGGAGCAATGACTCGACTGATGCTGAGCAGTTGCATGGCAAGGACTGAGCGCAACAACTTCACGTGGCTGTTTTCATCAGCACTTCCCACTGTCCTCGATGACTGCAGTTTTAAAAATCCTTAATCTACATGTTGGGGAAGCAAATAAATTAGGCATGCTTTGAGCAAATGAGTGAAATTGGGTGATGCAGGCAGAAGGACCCTGCCTCTGCAAACCTGAGCAGTTCAGGGCAACAGCATTCGATGATTTGGAAATAGAAAACTGCCGCAGGAGCTAAGGAGAGCAGCAGCGAATGGGTATTTCGGTGCATCTAGCTCTAAAATGTTTCCTGACCTCCAAGCAGCACTCCTCCTGGGCAATATTAATGATCAAAATTATAGATGGAGCCTGTGGGCCATAAGCCAGTTTCTTTCGGGTTTTGTGCAACTAATATAGCTCCTCTGCAGGTCATTACTCCATGTTTTCACTACAGTAAGGAAGAAAGGCATCTGGACACACCTAGGCCATAGTCAGCACCTGGAGTATAACTCCCCCAGATCCAAGCCCCGGTAGTCAGTGTGGGAGGGAGGGACCCCAGCAGCTCAGTGCCCGACTGCATGGCGGGGGGCGGGGGGGTGTTCAGTCACTGCTGGAACATTTTCTGCAATCTCTTTTCTAGCACTGGCCTTTCTGGTTGAAAAACTCTAGATTCTTCTGATCTTTGTTTTTTTTTTTTTTTTTCTAATTCTGATGTGAGGATTCACAGGGTATTCCAAAAGGGGAGAAAAATTAAGGAGTTATTTCAGTCCTAAGAGACTTAAAGGATTATTTCCTTGTAAAATACAAATGATAGTTTTCCTGTAATGTTTCTCCTACATAATGCACATGTTAATCCATAATTTCCTTTGCCAGATGCAGTGTAATCCTTCTCCTGCAGACACCACAGCACAACCGCTGTTGAGAAAACAGGAGCAGGAGAAGTTCATCCATTCAAAGGTGGTAAAAGGCATCTTCAACGACCAACTCTTTGGGTTACCCTTGAAGGCAGTCATGCAGCCCTAATACAGAAAGATGCAACTCTCTGCATTCAGAGTTCACTCCCTTTTAGAAAACAGCTAAATTGCTTTTGGTACCTGATTTCAACCAAACTCCTTCTTTGAAGTGTGAGATGAGTCCAACAAAGAGCTGTTACTACTTCAGCCATTGCAACAAAGTGCAACAAAATCTACATCAATATATAGAAGGGGGTTCCCATGAATGTGCCACAATCCACTTGTTTAGCAGTTGCTTTTTGTCACTTGTTAATGATTTGTCACACAAAGAGACCATGCTATTAATCTTATGCAGGTTCAGTAAATTAGTTTGTAAACAACATCTTAAGAGTCTTTAAGTAGAAAAGCAAATCCAACGCATTTAGAAACAAATCTATCACACCCCATTAAAAAAAAAAAGGGGGGGCGGGGGGATGGTTTTGTAGAAAGGACAGAGAAATGGCTGATAAACCACACAAAAGTCCATTTTCAATTTATTGTGGTCTGTTTTCATTAAGCCTCTGTATATGATTGCGTATTAGTTCCTCCAAATAATTATTCCTCAGCCACTCTGGTAGATCGAGTTTTTCTTCCAGCTATGACTGAAGGGATAATTGCCTTCCTCATTAGTTCTACCTACAGCATGAGTGCCCTTTAATCTGGTAATGATATTAAGAGTGGAACCAGTCTGGAGGATTTGGGCTATTACAGAGAGCGAACATCCCAAGCCGTTCCGGTGCACTTCAGCCCTGCTTTTGCTGCGCTGAAGGGACAGCGAGAGCAGAGCCAGCTCCTTAGCCCAGCAGCAGGACATGCTCGGAGCGGAACCTGGCTCCAGCCTCATCCAGCCCTGGCTGTCTCAGGGAGAAAAACCCCAGGATGAGGCTCTTAGCAAGCCATGCTAAGTCTTCCTCTGGCTGGGGCCAAAGTGCAGTTCCCCTATTTCATTTCTAAGGGAAAAACTTTTTACGATGAGGGTGGTGAGACACAGGAACAGGTTGCCCAGAGAAGCTGTGGATGCGCCCTCCTTGAAAGTCTTCAAGGTCAGTTTGGACGGGGCTTTAAGCAACCTGATCTAGTGAAAGATGTCCCTGCCCATGGCAGGGGGGTTGAACTAGATGATTAATAGATGATCTCCCTTCCAACCCAAACCATTCTGTGATTCTATAAGAGTAGTTTCTAAGCAAGGAGTTAATGCACCCGGCACCAGCCTGCTGCTGGAGATTTAGAGAAGAGAAACATCAGTTTCACAACCAAATATGGGAAAAAGAAACTTGTTCACCTACATATTTCCCATGAAGATCAAAATATCTTGTATGCACAGTGCAATACCTTGTGTATTTTATATGCATAAATGCATGCTCTGTTTTTCTAAAGACACCTTACAGAAAAAAAAAAGACCAGTCTCCTGACACTCCCTGTGTATATACAGTGGAAAGTTTTCTACTTCATTTTATAGCTCTTTGGGGATTTCCTCCGTGTCTTTCTTTCTTTCCTATTTGATCACTGTAGAGAGAAAAGTGTAAAGATCTCCATAGCAATCAGCCTATCCAGCTCCTTCATTTAACCTCTGCTGAAGTCAGAGGGAAATTTTCTGAGCAGCTCAAAGCGTGGGGCAATTTGCCTGTTGCCACTCCGGTCTGCCCTCGGGACCGACCCTGCGCTGGGAGGGAGCTGCAGTCCCTTCCCCTGCCCGCAGCGGGTGCACCCCTTCGCAGTCCCGGAGGCCAGCAGGTTTTTGCCCTGTTATGGGTGCCCATGGCAATTGGGCTGGCTTTCATTGCATTCTCACTGTATATGTCTTTCAGTGGTAATCATCCTTTTCACGTATACTGTGAAGGACTTAAGTCTCATCTGCTTTTCCTAAAAATTTTCAGAGATCCAACAGTGAGGTTTCAAAGTTCTGCTTTCTCCTGCTCCATCTTTGTTTTCCCTCTACATGTTTCTATATGAAGTGATCAGCAAACACCCAGTGCTAACAGAGCCGAGAAAGCCCGTACTGCAAAGTACTTTAAAATCATCCAGGTATTTGTATCCACTCAGAAAAGGAGTTAATCAAAAAGCAACATAAATTAGGCTGCAAGTGCTAAGTCTAGCAGTACCTGTCCCATCTCTCCAACTATAGCACCCTGGAGGCTGCAGAAAAGAAACTCCAGAAGAAGTTTGATTTAATCAGGGTCTTTTCAAATGGTTCCTGGTGGAATCCCTAAAGGCTATTTCCCCACAGGTTACAGAGACCCAGAGGCGACACTGAGCTTTAGATTTTAAAACGTGTGATTATTTAAGCCACGTGGGAGAGTTGCAGTAGGGACACAGGAGCAGCGTGGCACCAAACCCGGCAGGAAGCAAGCATTCAGCATCTCCCTCTCCCCCCAAACGTGGGTCTGGTACGCACACACCCCCCACGCACACCCCCGGACCGGGGGCAAAGTTTTCTGTACAGAAATTTGTTAGACTTTGTGCATTCAAAAGCTGAAGGTTATAGGCAACAAATAATTTAGTTCTGCGCATAGAGTTGGTCTACCCAGTTATCCAAGAGATCCTGGCGATATCTGTATTCCCACTCCACCTTTACAAAATATACTCAAGCAATACGTATTGCAAAATAGTTGTCTCGAGTAATTAAAGTGTAAGCGGTAATGCTAAGACACTGTATTGTCTAAAGCATGAAATTCAAGAGTTCTCTAAGATTAATGTCCTGTTCCTGTAACTTGGTTGTTCTTGGCTTAAGTATTCAACATAATGCTACTCATTACAGAGAGCAGTGACATCTATATCCAAGGGGGAAATACGGTTCAAGTCAGCTTTCGTGTTTAAATATTAGTAGTAAATTCAAATTCAATTTCACATGATCAGTGTATGTGACACTAACTACATCAAGGTAGACTTGGGGATTTCTCAACTCTATATTGAAGAGAATTACATGACTGAAAACTAATTAGGGAAGCACATAAAGTGAATTTATTTAGTATTCTCTTGTATGTAGTTAACTTAAAGTAATGTATCAAATTTCCTACAGAAAAATGTGGCTACATAACACTGAACAAAATGCATCAGAAATCAGATCAAGCAAATTATCTTTTTTTGCTTTTAAAACTGAGAATGTTTAAGCTGTAATGAAAAAAATTATAATAGTAGGGATTTTTCCTCTGGAGAAGAGGAGTGCTTTGGTATCGTGTCTCACACAGGGAATAAGAAACAGCTGCAATGCAAATAAGAAAAAGCAGCCAAATGTTATTTGTCTCTCCTGACCAAATAACACCTGAATTTTGCTTCCCGAAGCTCCCGGGTGCATTTCTGCGACAGCAGTGCCCTACGCGTAGCCAGAGCTAAGCCCGGCAGCCACCGTGCGGGCAGGAGCGCTGCGCATCCTGCACGGAGCAGGATTGTTCCACAACAAAGTAAACAGAAAACAAACGTGTGCACCATGCTAAAAAACGCTCTTAAAATCTTTTATCTCATCCTTCACACAGACTTTCCCTCCTGTCTACGTAATATTTTAAGATGGCCCCAGCTCCCCCCACCTCTCCTCCCCTCCGCGGTGCTGCCCCGCGATGCCACGCTGTCGCGGTTGGGCTCTCCGACTTCTCCCTCTTCCTCCGGTCCCTCTGCAGCAGGCAGGTTACCTGCCAGCAAGTCAGAGACGACCGCTGCATCCCAAATGCACGGCGCTAGTGACAAAATGCTACCTACAAATGCATAATAAATGTTTTATAATGCTTTTGCTGCATGTTATAAATGATAAATAGATGACAATAGATGTCCTATAAAGTATTTATATCCTATTGTCGTTACTGTTGCAGTACAGCTTTGAACAAAGCATTAAAGCAAACGCAAGTCTAAGTGCTGGTGATGATAAGTATTAACAAAGCCATTTACGATAAATGGACAAACCTTTGAGGGTCACTGACACTTTGACAAGCGTTACAATAAGCATTTTTGCCTGCAATGTTTTTGCTCCATTTTTACCACCCAACTCAAGTAATTGCATTTTAACAGCAATAACAAAATATTTTATTAACTGGGAATAAACAAACAAACCTGAAGGCGACAGCACTGAAATAAGAGGATGATGTACCTGCAATGGCAAAGGGATTCATCCCGTTCACTACCTGCAATACTGTCCTGAGGAGCACAACAGAGGACCACATCACATCCAAAAAGTTTTTGCACTACAAGAGGGTAGCTCGTTTAGCTTCAGCCTGGGTTTATGGTCGCTCTTCTTAAGGCAAAGCACTTTTTGCAGCCTATCAGATATATCTACAATAGGTACTTTGCTGAACTTTGGTTATTGACACATTCCAGTGGCATTCGCAGTTAAAAGCTGCCTGTTATGTACAAGGACATGAGACATGGAGTATTGAACTCTTTTTTTTTTGGTGGGAAAACCCCAACATGCAGCTGTTGGCCCCTGGATCAAGCCAATGTTGCTCCAAAGTTTTGCTCTGCCTATACATTCATCAGAAACATTCAGGTTCATACGCTAATCAAGTCAGATGAACCAGACCAGGTCAGCACCTGTCTACAAATCTGCTATAAAACAAGTAAATAAAAACCCAAACGTGTCTCCTCAGACTGTAACCAGAGCTGGGAATATACGAGGAAATCTCAGCAAAAGCTGATGGGAAGCGTGCTCGGGGAGTGCCCATTTCTCTCCCCGACTCGGAGGGCAGTTAGGTGATTAGCTCCGCCGTAGAAGTCTGCATTGCAAACACCAGAAGTCAGATAAGGCAAATCCTATCCTGGGGGATAATCTATTTTTTACTTAGGCATGCTCAAGGAAGACTAAAGTGATGAGTAAACAGATTTTTGAGGATGCAGTTTTAAGCTGTGTTGACTGTGGAGCAGGGAGAGCATCCTCTTGCATCAGGAGATGAATTTGCCCACGGTTGGGAAGTCAAACTCTGCTCCCTGCCAGTCTGGGAGCATGCTGCAGGGCATCTGTGTCCCAGAAGCTGGGTTTCCTTACTCAAGTAGCACATTTCTTAAGAGACGGAAGGCTAAAGTTTGCAAAATAAAATAGCATAACTTTCCAGCTTCTTACATGCACTTTTGGTAAATGCAATGCTGCTAATTGCTCAGGATTTTCCAGAAATGGGACACTATCAGTCCTACACGCCCACTCTTTTGGTACAAGAGGCAGTGATACAACTATTAGATTCAATAAAAATAGCAAAACCTAAATTTAAATAGAAAAACAATGGGCAAAAATAGTTGGTGAATGCAACAGGGAACTTTGAAAAGAAAACCAAGACAAAACAAACTGCTATTTTGAATACAATAATTTAGCAAATCTCTCAAAGGTCATCTCAACATCTAAGTGCTTGTCTGATAATTTAAATATGCGTATGTGTTATATAAACACAAAAAATGAATGGACCTTATTTTCTCTCTAGCACCGGAAATGTACACGAGGTATATTTTTTTCACTCCCTGACAAATTAATTTTCCTGGAATTTCTTTTGTCTCAGATCATAGTTTTCACTGCATCACTGTGAATAATATGTGTAAAATAATATTCAACCATTATTTTTCCTTAAATATGCAAAACTATGGCAACTTTTTTTTAGTTCACAGTCTATGTCATTTATATGAAAGTGCAAAACAAATTTTCTGCCATGAACTTCTCTGCTTTCTTTTTTAAATAAAGTTGTCAGATCCTAAAAATTATGGGCTTCCATAGCCTTTAGGACATGGGTCTCAGCCACTAGTGATAGTTTCCTATACAAAGTGGCAGGAGAGGGGAAAGCAAGAGACAGAGGGCAAGCGGCCTGCACCCTATTCTTCCAGCTCTGCTGTGAAGGCCCTTTTGCCTTCTGCAAAACAAGCTTACATTAAAAATAATTTTTTTCACAATGCTTTCAGAGAGATGTTTCGAATGCCATGTGATTCAACACTGAGTTTGTTGACAGAATCAACAAGTTTAAGGATAAAAATTCAAAATAGACCATCCTCATCCCACATCTAAAGGATAGATTGGGGTATGATGTTGGACCCTATATATTCAGGGCAAAGGCTAATAAACAAACACACCCACAGAAACAGACCCGAAACATCAGCACTCATTTCTAACTGTTATCTTTGATTGCTTGTGGCTTGAGTATTTACCTGGCTCAAGCACTGCTCATTTTTACATAATTTTTCATCCAGTAATTCTTCCCTTGCCTTAACGCATGAGATAAGGAACAAAAGGCTGGTTGGCCTGAAAAATATGATCTGTATAAAAATGATAATAATTGAGATGGTTTAACCTAAAGAAAGGAATAAGCAGTGATAAGTTTGTACATAAGACGGTTGGTAGCCGCAAAGAAATTGCTTTGTGTGTCAACTTCAGAAAGAACAACTAGTAACAGGCTCGAACTGCTGAGAAGAAGATTTTGATTAGACATTAGGAAAAGAGCCTATAGAGATTGTGGAAACTCCGTCACTGAAGATTTAAAGATGAAGTTAGACAAGTATCTGTCATGAATGATTTAGGTATAGTTGATCCTGCCTCCCAGCTCTATTTCCTATAATAGCTATGCCCTTCCCTCTCTAACTTGTATTGTTAATTCATACCTTGTTTTACCATGACTAAAGTGAAAATATTTTTGTATTCTTACTTAACCTGTAAGTGAAATGCGTTCAATATTCCTATTTTTCATATTGTTTTCTGAAACTTTAGGCATCTAAGAATTCACTAAGTACGTTAAAACAAATACAGTCTTCAGTAAAGCAAAACAGTGATTTCTCTTTATGTAATATATTTCATTGAGCTAATAGCACATACGCTCAAATAAATATTTCTCAATGTGACACACAAAAGACAAATCAAAAACTGGATAAAACCTGAATGGAATGAGTAAATGACACATACTAAAAGCACAAGAATACAAAATCAAACTGGCATCAAAGACCTCAATGCCTGAAGAGTAGACTTTTCCTCCTCTGATTTTTCAGATGATGCTGGGGGAAAAAAGAAAAAGAAAAAAAAAAAAATCTTGCTACGGAACATTCCCTCTGTCCTAATTTAAACCGAAGATTAAAATGAAGATGCAAAGATGTAGATGAAGTAGTTTTGGTCAAAGGACAAACAGCTATTAATTTCCATAAAGATTCGCATTAATTTATCTACAAGATCTATTGCTTTTCATCAGAGATGGCTAAACCAGTCTCGGAAGTAAGAGACAAGTGAAACTGCAATGCAAACTGAAAACTACTCAGAAAATTTTCCTGAGTTTTGAAATAGTTTGAATGACCTTCTTGGGGCATTTCCAGAAATAGAAGTGCCCAGTACTCAAGTACAGCAAAGAAAGCAAATATTCCTGCTACAGCAAAATCAAAAATAGTCATGGAGCTTTCAAAACCTCCTATCATCATTTCTTTAACCTTGTCCCTCTTGCCTGTGTGAATTCTCAGTCTGTGTTCCTCCAATACACCCAAAGTGTTGGCATCAAGCAAAATTACTGGCACTTTAATGATGTAGTCCTAGCCACACAGACCTCCTTCAGCTGGAACTACTTCAAATCAAGCTCTCAATCCTTCCTTTCTAGGCTTTTCAAAGCCTGTCTTACTTTCAGATTTTTTTCTGCTTCCTAACACATTCCATTTTGCAGTCAGTGCTGAACATTGTTTCCTTCCTAGTTTTTTCTGCCTATGTAAAAATAATAATAATTTTTTAAAATTGCCTTTAGTCTATACAGGCCATTATACTTAGATTTCTTCTATTATTTCTATATACCATATAATCTGTCTCCTTCTTCAGACTTAATCCATCCTTCTTCAAACTAACTTGCTACTGCAAACACTCCAATTATTCGAACAAAAGCCATAAATTTAAGCAATGTATTTCTCCCATTTTTTGTAACATGGTCTACAATAGAAGTCACACATCAGAAGTGACCATTAAAAATGAGAATCTGATGGATAAATCAGAATTATTTTTTTTAATTCCTCTTTCTACTGATGCTCCCAATTCCAGCATTTGCTTCAGGAACTGCTTGTTGGAGCCTACTACTCATGGTATTTAAAATTATACAGATTAAGCTGAAGTTTAGAAAAAAGTTAAGCTGATAATTTGATCTCTAATCACCTAATATAAAAATCCCAGTGTTTTGTAATGACATCATACATAATCATAAGGCAAAATGGAATGCCATATATCTGTTTTGCACCATTTCCCTTTGTCTTATTAATCAGAACATATTTCTGTATCTCTCTTTTTCTACTCTGTATAGATAATTCAATACATGTAGCCCCTTTTGCAATTCATGATTTCTCTCAACTTCAGGTTTTCACTATTCTGTCAGCTCATCAATAAATTCAGCTTAAAATTGGGTTTCCTTATTTGTTATACTATTTTAGATGTGTGATTGGGTCATAATTAATTCCGAGAACTCACAAGAAATTTCAGTTATGGTACAATTATACTTTGACTATATATGCTGAAGACAAACTTTTTTTTTTTACATTCTCCTCCTTTTGTTCAAAATTTTTAAGGATCGAAATGTTTCGCATGAGCAAAATTTACTTCATACGTATGTACAGAACTTACTACATCACTGGCTATCAGTATTGCTTTACTTCAACCTCTCATAATAATGACTTCTGCAGCCAGATCATATAGGCATATTATTTGTCCTAAACATTTCTGGGAAGTAAAACGCCCTGATTTCAGTCCAGCCTAGACAGTTTTTAGGATATCTGGGTTGGCATTTCAGACATTTTCTTATAGCTCCCTTCAGAACCCTGTTTGTGCCCAAACCTCTCACAGCATCTCTAGACACTCGCATCCTTTCTAGTAGATGGGGGCTGACTGTGAGCATGCAAAAATATCCAATATGAGGTTTCTAAACTAATCTGCTCTTCCAGTCTGAAAAATAAGTTTATTTTTCATAAGTCGGTTTCTGTTGAATGTACACCCACCTCGCCCCCCAACCACGAATAGGAATATTCCTCCCAGCATAAACTCTTCGGTGTACAAACTGTGCCTGCATCTATATTTGAAATTACCTAGCACATTGCAGCATTCCCCAAAACAAAATAATAATATGCAGACTGCAGAATGTGCTTCTCCAGCATAAAGCATCTGGTTTCACAGTTCATTAGAAGTTTCTTTTTCTCTTATGGCTTTGTGGATAACTTTATACATATTGTTTAGAGCCAACAGTAAATTGGCATTTCCAAAGTCACAGTTTGAGCACTTTTCAAAAGCTGAGGCAGACACACGTCATGTTGGCTTTATCAACTTATGCCCTACTCTCCTTATTCTCCTGATAGAGTTTCCTACATACAAGAAACTTATGTTTCCAGTAAACTTGTGTGGTTGCTTTTCAGTCTACCTTTTTAACCATTTCTTTTATATCCTCTCTTACAGGCTGCTCAGCTTTCTCTGCTGGGCAACGCTATTTATGCAGATGACGGAGCTATGCATTCCTGGAGTTTCATGAGCTCAGGCCTGCCTTCTTTATTTTGGGATAAATAATGTAGGGAATCCCTAAACTTAGGGATAGATCTGATCTGTCCGTTAGCTCTTAGGTAGACTATATTTCCTCCAGTCTTGATGCTTTTAGCAGAAGATCTCTCTTGCTGTTAATCAAGTATTACGAATGCCTGTTAACAGCTCTCTCTCTGGCACACGGCAAACACAACCACTGCCTTGCAAAATGCAGACCACAGGACTCAACACTTTTTCGGTAGCGATTGCACAAGTGCTGTGCTACCTCCCAGTTACCCACTCACTCGTGTAACGTGGCATTAATTAATTGGGGTGGGGGTTAATTCCAGGCTGGGAGTTCACATTCACTGTAAGCCTCATACTCTCCACACTGCTTCCCACCCCACAATCTCATATTTGACTCTGGTAGAGCTAGAATTGATCTGAATTCTTAAACCAAATTCAAAACAGCCTTTAGAGATGTGCAAGTTTTAAACAAGGCTTTAACACAAAACAGCTTGAAGAATAAAAACCCACACGGCAGGCTGCCAGGGCACCCGGGCTGTTCAGCCAGATGAGGAGATGCTGAGGACCTGGACCAGCTTGGCAACAGCACAAAGTGCCCGAAAATCCCCAATCCGAAGCTCCAGAGCCTCTCGCGACCCTGCAAAACTGAGATGGATAAATTCTTGCTCCATAAGAAAACTTCAGAGCCTGATTTTGTCTTGGTTTTGCAGCACTACCACTTTCTTCACTGGTTTCTTAGTGTTTCCTGGTAGAACACAAAGTCGGCTTTGAAGCTCTATCTGATAACAAGGCTCTTTCTTCCAAAATAATTTAGATTATTATATAAATGACTATTCCCTGTCTTTATTTATCACTCCCCTAATTTTTTTGTGATCTGCAAGCTTTAAGAGGAAAGGGTTTTTTCCAGATCATGACTCATATCGTGGAGACACATTAGGCCATGACTAGATCCCTATGAGACGTTGCTGAAAACATCCCAATTACTTTTTGCAATTAGTTTACCAGTTTTAAATCTGTTTAATATGGGCTACACTAATTTTTTATGTCCTAATTTCTTGTATTGAAATGTCATGCAGTACTAAGTCAAGTATAGGAGTTTAAGTATATTATGACAGCTCAGTAAGCTTTATCAGTCCCTTTAGCTCAGATCTTTGCTCCCAAAGTCTGAAATCTTGGGGCTAGCTGGCTGTCAAACTTTTGCTTATATCTGTAATTTTTACCATGACCAAGTGCCAAGACTCATCCTGATTTGAAAGCAGTTCAACCCGTGTCTTATATACAAATCAAATGAGGGATGATTAAATAAAATAAATTATGATTTATTAAAATTCAAGCGTGGGGTGGGCTGTTGGTTTGGTTTTTTCATTGTTTTTGGTTTGTTTGTTTCTAAATACACTATCCTGGCAGAAACTATTCCCTCCTGGGAAAAGACCGTTCCTTCAAGAAGATAATTTAAGCTCTTTTCTTTCAACAAAACCACTTCCAATTTCAAAGGAGTCCACCTTTGAAAACAGGCATCATCAAGGCAATAACTGTTTCTAACTTAGTCAAGGAGTAGGAAGGTCTCTTCTAGGAGGATTTGTAACTGCAATTAGACATCTAAAGATAAGATTTCTCTCTCCTAGAACTCTCTAAAGGTTTTAGGTGCTTAATTTCTTTCACAAATCTCTAAGTAGCAAGAAAAGCCTTTTTGTTGTGATTTTTCTATGGTTCGTGGTTTGTCTATCACCAGATTGTAGCAGCTCACAATCAAGGTCAGAGTAGGGATGTGCTGGGAACCTCTGACCAGGCAGCTTTTCATAACCACATCTTCTTACTTTTTTCTTCCTTGTATTATTAATTACATATTAAACCTGTCCTCACTTATCTGAGTACCAAGGATCTCATGATGCTTTAACACCACCAGAGATGCTGTAGCCTGAAAGTCTGACCATCTGACAGCACGTGACGGCGAGCATCCCCTACAGGAAGGAACGGCTCTATGGCAGGGTCAACAAATTTATATGGGAGCGAGCAGTTAAAATTTAGATTTTTCTATGTATTTAAATGGCTTTGTTTCAATTAATGACTTCTAGCTTCCAGTGTTTGAAAGCTGCACATTAGTTTTGGTGGTGGTGTGTTTCTGGAGCTGCAGAAGCACAGGAACACTCAGATTCATTAATTCCATTTATGCATATTTTTATATATATTTAAAATATATATGTGTGCGTGTCTGTGTAAATAGAACAGCTTTCTATACCAGTTTCCACCGTGTTCTATTTTTTCCCAATTTTTCTATGAGTATAGTTTGCTCAACTAAGAAAAAAAAAATCATATTATTTAAGTAAGAAAGGTAGATATTTTCACCGACAGGCTGTACGTCTGGGCATACTGCACTAACACATGTTTCCAACGGGCAGTATGTGTCTCCATTCACTCCAGGTTCAGTATTTCCATATTTCTGTCCATCCTGTACAATATTTGTGCATGGTTTGTGGTACAGAGTCAGTTCTAGTGCCTCTACATGCTCAGCCAAGGATATATCATTATACTTGTAGCAATTAGATTTGACTTTAAATCAGCAAAACGGAGATTTCTCCCAATCCCATTTACAAAATTCTTGGAGAAAATAGGTATGATGTCCGATCTCAGCCTCCCTTACGCTCCATTATTATACAAAATGGGCACCAGAAGCTACGCATAACTATAAAATGATTATGATTTATCTGGGTATTTTGTTCCTTTAATATATTATGCCAATTGTCCTAATTTAATGAAGTAATTCTGTTAATTTAACTTTGGGGTTAATCTTGCTTTAAGAACACTTTTTGCTGAACAGTTAAGACTGCACTCAGTTGATGCATTTTCTTTCTTTTTTAGACCTGAATGTAACCTTTAAAAAAAAACCACAACAAAAGTTTCTAGTATATCATGTGATCAATAGATACAAGTACCTTCATTTTTTAAATTAGTCTAAGGCTATTTTCCTTTTACTGTTGTATAAACAGGGAATTGAAGGGTAAAATAGTTAAAACTTAATGCTATAGTGCTAATGTGGCTTTTAAATCACGTCAGCAGCAATCACTGCATTATAATTAACAATTTATTGAACCAGCAATAAAATGAACATCACATTACTTCTTAAAGCAGCAGAATAAAATGGCTAATAAATAGCATAAGCCAGACAAATTGCAGAGTAATAGAAATTTTCTTAAGATTTATAGTGTGCAGAAAGATGGATGTGCTATTAGTAGGAGCTCCAATACTTGACAAAATTCTTTTGCAAAGACATAGTTACCATGCATGTCAGAGTTCACAAGTCTAAGTGGTTTATCCAAATTTCAACTCACTGCTATTACAGTGGAAAATACTCATTACAAGGTTTTGTAACTGCAAGCAATGTGTACATTTGCCAACATTCAAACTGCTACTGCCAAAAAGATACTAAAATATTTTATAAACTGTCAAATAACAAGTCTGCTAGCTTAATCTGAGTCTATTTTATACTTCACAGGCGGTAAAAACTCCTGGGCCTGATCCTGAGGTCTTCACTCAGGCAAAACTTTCCTTGGCTTCAACATTTAAAAGTTACCAGGAGTTTCTGCCTATGAGAACGGCTGGATTGGGCCCGACATTACGAAGAAAATTCATTAGGGAAGAAACACAGATTCAGTGAAGCTGGAAGCTCAACTAAATACCTCATCTCTATCAGGGCTGAGGTTACTGACAACGAAACCGTGTTGCGTTTTAAATGTTCCTGCTGTTAAGTTGTGTTGTGATTCGTCATGTCAAAGTGTCTCTCTTATGTTCTTATTTCAACATAACAGATGCAGTTTTACATGACATGTCACAACATGGAGCATCAACTGGAAAGAGTCTGAAAGAGCTCTTTTTTTTTTTCCCTTTGAAAAAAAAATAACAAAAACTCACTCTTCTTTTCACTAAAATGTGTGGCAAGGGAACTTGTTATGGAAATTTTGTGAGCAGACAGTACATTTAGTCACTGTAAGGAAAGGATTTTCAATCTTCAGTTTCAAATTGAAATATACCCATCAACTAGCTCATGTTCGAATTTTAAATTTATTTTACATACAAATTTTAATGTGAAATCTGGAGTTAATCTCTGCAGTAATTAGCTACTAAGACAATAGTCATTGATAAGAACATGCATGTCTTTAACAATGCATTTCTCTCTGAACCTTGAAGATAAATTACGATTAACTTACTGGTTAAAGGTGTTGTTGATTACGTGATGAGATTACTATTCTACTATTTTCCAAAAAAGCAGTTCTCCTAATGACTGTGCATTTCCAATAGAGTGTTGTGCTGAGGAGCATCCTCGACCTGTTCTGTTGCAGACCGTGGGGTGAAGTTGAACGCACACCATGAACACACACTCACATGCACAGGAGGAAATTACTGGCTATGATCACTCTACAGTCATGGTGCCCATATGGATTGGATACACTAAAACAATAATAAAAAAAGCTGGACCAACACAGCTGTCTGATTAAAGGGGTAAGCACTGGTCTAGCTGCACTGAAGTCATTATTTACACTAACTGAGACTCTCCAGAGACCAAGCAGGATTTTACTAAGCCTCCATTCAACAGAGCCGTGAATAGAAGGAGGTATTTTTGCCTTTATTAATTAACTCCTCTAACAGGCACCCCCAAAGAAACAACAGCAATTGCCTCCTTGAGACTTGTAAATTTTTCTGTGCCCCTCATCCCCACTGAGCATGTTCAACAGCCTCATTTCTAGTTCATCCCACACCCAGATCTTTGGAGCACCAGGTTTGGAGGTGCTTGAAGCACATCACTCGAACAGCAGCAACCACGTCTCTCACCTGAGGATCCAGAGAAACCCAAATGAATCTGAAAATGCCAAAGATGTAGATGCAGCCTCAGGTACCAACAGGACTAATGCTCATTAAACTGATACCAAACATGCTGGGGTTTAGTTCATTTGACAAAAAGCCACAGCACATAATTCAGTATGTCACTGTAATATTTGTAATTTCTGAAGTGTAGTGGGGTACGGTTCTTCATTAAAAAAAGAGAAGAATGTATTGCCAGCCCCAACTGAAAGTTCACATATTGCAGAGTGCTTCATTCACCCTGAAAATCAGACAAGGTACAGAGAGGCATAACCCCCTCTGGCAGTAGACAGGAATAAACGAAAGCCATAGGGATGGTTTTTTTCCCTAACATTAGTTCAGCTGTAATTCATTGCTGGCAGTAGCTCTTTTCATTTGCACAAAGATACAAATTCTTCTATATCAGCTAAAAGAGCTACCAAAGCATTCAAGAATCTATTGAACACTAAAAAAATGCTTGATTAAGAAAGTATTTAAGTCGTATGCCCTTCCCTTGTTTATATTTAAAGAATTTGCGATCAAGGTACATCTCATGAAACAATGAAACTGGGAATAATACCAGTATAATGAATTAAAAATATTTCAAAGGAAGGTCTGTTCTCCTAATATTTTGAGGGTAATTGTTATTAAGAACTACTGAGAAACTTGCACAAGTCTTTTATGTCATGTCCATTCCACCCTGTCTAGTAGATTAGGTGTGTTATTGAATAAGACTCTAAACTTTGGATGATTGTCCAGCTTGAATTTAAGAAACTGTGGCTGTGTACCAAAAAAATAAATACTAACATTTAGTGTGAAAGGAAGGGAGGAGTGATACAAGGAATCTCAAAAAGAGTTAAAAATAAAAATTACGTCATAAAAAAATTAAAAATTCCATAATTTCATCATATGAAATCAGTGTCTGTGTTTCATATCATGCTGAAGATATGGCTTGGTAGACCAAAGTTACTTTTTGCTGTATAGGGCTTAAAAGGAACAAATATCCAAAAAACATGTCTGGTGCAGTTTTGATAAATATAGGCACCTTCAGGTCAGTCGAGTTAGCTGGGAAGTCACACATATGAAAACAGATCGCTCTGAAATTTAGGTACTGCCTACCTTTAGCTGTACCAAACATAGCAAAAGGTCAAGGTATCTCAACATAGGAAATGTAGATCTGCATGGAAATTAATTAATTCCTTACAGCAGCTGAACCACACCAAGTTCTGCACTATACTCAGCTTGGTTTGGGTTTTAGTGAACTACTCACAACAGCTCAGCCTTCCCTGAGCTTAAAAAAATTTTAGAGCTTTTAGATCTGGAGGGGTGTCATTTGTATATGTGTATACCCACAGACACACACCCTTATTTTTTGGAGACACATATAGATGAAAAAAAATGGTAGTGCATGAGTTGTAAATACTAACTGACACAGATAACTGCAGTCTTATCTCTGATCTATGTACATTCTCATCACTGTTACAGCTCTTTGGCTATGCTGCCCATACCCAACTAAATCCATAGGTAGTGCCTGGTCTTAAAGTTGGGGAGAAAACAAAAAAAGAAAAAAAGAAAAAAAGAAAAGATATGCTTAATTAAAAAAAAAAATTGCTATATATATTTTTTCCATAAATATGTGCAGATACCCACAGTATTATACATTACATCTAAAGAACATTGTCAGGTTCTCATTTTAACAGGCCTAAGTGGCAGGTGAGAAGGGGACAACAGTGACCCACTGTGTAAAGAACACGATGCCTCCGTTCACCTCTGAAGTTGTGTCTGGGTTTGTGATGTGCTCCTGACCTTGTATGGCAAGGAGCAAAGCAAAGGACACTGGGGAAATTGTTTTTTCTGATTACTTCTGCACCTACGAAGGGGAACTAAGAACTCTGGGTCCATGAAAGTGACCCAAAAGAGAGGAGGAGACAAAATCAGACAACCACCTGATCGCAGTGACTAGGTCTGTTATATTAGCTAGGTAGGCAGAAGACTTCTACACGAACTATGGATGCACCCGGACCATTTTATCACAGTCTATGCATGTAGATCATAATGCATGGAGACTGTTCAAATTAAACCGTTATTTTAATCAAAGTCTGTTTGGAATCAGTGTATTCATCTGAGCTTATATGCTGTGTTTCTTTGAAAGGAGTGTGGATCCCTGCATACAGCTGAGCTCTCTGTATCGGCGTGCCGTGGGGTAGAGCCCAGAAGTTACAGGGAGTTCCCCAGTGAGGTTTGCTTTTGTGGTTTTGTTTGTTGTTGTTTGCTTTCCCCTCAAAAAAACCCCATGCACATAGAGGCGGTAGACAGGAATCAAGGGTGAGAAAGCTCAGTATCCATGAATTAGATCCTCCTTCTTCATTCTGAGCCTTTAAAATACATTCAAGTCACATTTCCAGATGTTGGTTGGAAGCTGGCTCTTTTACATTAGTCATAATGAATATATATGTTCATTGGAGGTCTGAAATTAAGAACCATCAAACATCAGAAGACTTGCAGTATAATCAGGAGAGGCCAACAATGTTTTCCCAAACTTATTTCCTAAACAGAAGAAGCAGCCTCCTTTGGCTTAAGGAAAAGACAATAAATAAAAGCTCCAGTGGTGCATCAAGACGTCAGTGCAATCCTCCTGCATCTGTGCAGAGAGTGGAAAATATATATAACTATCTAGAATTTCATAGCAAAATATATAGATAACTGCATCTGACTTCCTTTCAGGCTCTCCATCACTACATGGACAATTTCTTTAACATATTTTTGCCAGTAAACTAGAAGGCAACATGAATTAAAGTATGCCCAGGAATACCCCAAGCCTGTTTAATCAATGAGAGACCTTCCATCTTCAGAAGATGGCATTAGAAATACTTAGGTACTTGTATAAATAATATGTGAATATGGATCACCTTCATATAACTAACTAAATAAATAAATAAGGATCACCCTTTTTTCTTGGGTTTTTTGTTTTGTTTTTTTATTCCTAAAATGTATTCTATATGGAACAAACCGCAGCCTAACAAGTTGGCAGATATTGGAGGCAGGAAAAGGGATAGTAAAGCACTCTATTTTATATCATAGCTAGGAATCCAAGCGAAAAGAAGCAGAACGAGAGCTTTACATGGGCTTATACTAGAGAGTTTTGTTATCCTGTGTTATGTTCTATAAAACGCTAACAAACTGTACAAACTAATAGCAACACTTCTAGTGTCACAAGTGGCTTATAACAACATTAAAGTTTTTACAGCCATGGCCCTTAGCGGCTGACATGCATGCACAGAGCTGTCTCTCTGGCCATCACAGTATTTATTTTTCGAGCCATTCTAGATGGTCATGGGCTGGCTGCGTAGTGAAACCAAAGGAAATATCTTTTGCGTCTGGCTTTTCCAGAGCTCGTTGTTGCCACAACTGCATGGATGGGCATCACAAACCTCAGAGAACCAGCACGCTTTCCAAAGACCCCAAATTCCCTTGTGATCAATGGGACTTTGTTGGTTAGCTCTAGAAAACACAGCTGATGCAAAAGAATTTCCACAAGAGCAGAACACCTTGTAATTTCGCTTAAAGAGCATTTCTGCTACCACATTAGCATATCCAGAAAGATCTCAGTACAGACTCTCAAGCTAAATGACTATACAGAGCATCATTTCTCCAAAGCACAGAATGACAAATACCAAAGATATCATGACATTGTCTTATGAAGTATGGAAATCATAAAGACGTACTAAAGGAGTACACAGGGGAGATGAAGGTATCAACTTCTACTGAAGGTTTTCTAATACCCACTGTGGCAGCACCACCAGTATAATACTAAAAAACAAACCAACAAACTTGTTGAAGATTTCTTATTTTGGTTTCTAAAGAGTTACAATTTCTTATCCAGTAAAGTCAAAGGCTCTACCAAAGGCGCAATTTCTAGTGAAACAAAGTCAGAGACTAGCATCTCCAAATTCAGCATGGAAGTGCTTAATTAGCTATAACTTAACTTTCTTTGAAACAGCACACTGTGCCGTGACAAGTACCTACTAAAGGGGCATACAGAGGACATTTTATGACAAAAAGAAGCTATTGGGTAAATGCCTTATAAAGTCTAAGTCTCCTGTTGATCTTACTCCAGATGAAAATAAATAACTGGGGGGGAGGGGGGGAGGGAGGGGAACCAGCAAAAATGTTTATTAATAAAGAAGTTTGAGATAAGAAAGCAAATTTTTTATAAGATATGAGTTCACCTAGGCTTTGAAAGAGGGATGGGATTTTTTTTTTTTTTTTTTTTAAGATGATCAGGTGATAGATTTAATGAAACTTCTTACTAATATAATCTTATTAAATCTGCTGAAATCATTTTAAAAACTTATCCAGGACTCTCACATTTTTGCAGTTTAGACAAGTCAGCTATTTCTGATGTTAACAAATTTTCCTTATGCTGCCATCTTGTGCCCTAGAATCTCAGCTTACTCTAAAAGAAAAAAAAAAAAAAGAAAAGAAAAACTCCACCTTATGTATCTCTGGCCCTCACAGCTCTAAAAATACCCTTCAAAAGATAAGCAGGGCCTACAGGGTAGAAAAAAAGTTTGCCAGTGCTTACAGATAGCTTGAAATAACAGTTCAGATACTTGTGAATCAAATCAATGTTACAGGAAGGGGGAGGTGAATCTAAAATAGCATCACACTTTTGTTGTCATCTTGCAATATTGTCACTTTTGAATGCTTTTATTGCTAATAAAATTCAGTCTGACAGACCACAGAAAAGAGCAGTGCACCATGAGGAGTCAGCAGGAGAGGTGTCCCCATCCAATGCCCCATCTCAAGTCAATAGAGTTCAGTTCACAAGTGAAGTTCAGCAAAGCTCTGCTGCTATTTAACTGCTTTTCTTTCCATTTCAGTGTTTATCCATAGCCAAGTAGATTCAAAAGTTGTTTCAGTTATGTTTTTCCCTTGACACTTACCTTGGCTTTCCAACTCCTAACCTATTGATTATACCAACATTCCTATTGTATCATAAAAGCTTCACCCACCATCATATTTTAATAAGTCATATCAGCTATTTCACTACTGCTTTATCTATTTTTCCAAAAGGAAGCTATTCAACTTAAACTACTGAAAACAAAATTGCATCACTGAATTCACCTAATGCATTTAAATAGTGGTTATAGTAATATTTAATAGATAGAGCTATTCAGTTACTTTGAATACATTTCATATTTCATGGATAATAATTTGTCTGACTAAGGCCCCCAAGGCTTTGCACAAGGACTAGTGCTCCGTTATATTGGGTGCCATAGAAATACAACATAAAATACACTCCCTATTTCAAAATACAAGAGGGTTATGCAGAGCTGGATGTGAGCCAGTAAACTATACTGAGCCATCACTCCTACACATGTGACTGACCTAACCTTTATTAAATTTCCCTAGCCATTTCAGAAAGGTAGGAAAAGGACTGTTTTAAGGAAGGATTTGAAGGAAAGTACCGAGGTAATTTTCACAAAGTTAAGGGATGCTCCTCCCAAGCATGATACGACAGACACAGTGCTAGTTAATTTATTATGTAGAGAAACAACATCAGGCTTTGTGTTCCCATGCTTTAGATCAATAAAAACCAAGCTGTCCTGTTTTGAGGACAGTAATAAAAATGTGATCAGAGTGCTAGAACACAGCATTAGGGATCAGTCTGACTAGTTGTAGTAGTGCAAGTAAAAGGAAAGATGGCTCCACAGCTTTATTGCCTCTTCCTCCTCCTACCTGTCTCCTATGATATTACCTTTTTCTTTCCCTGTCCTGGCAGAAATGATATAAAATCTACATCTCTTATGAAAGAAACCCTTTTTTTTTTTTTTTTTAAGCTAAACTACAGGAATTTAATCTTGCCCTCTACATTCCATCAGTGTGCCAAGAACTCAAGACATCTTCCTTTTTCCTGCTTAAGTTCCCCCTTTAAAGAACAGGCACATGTATGCTCCTTGCTGTCTACCTTGCATAACTTCTTCACCCCAAAAAACTAAAAATCTCCCAATCCTCCATGCTCAGAACCTAGACGAGATGATTTTTGAAAGCCCGCAAGGATGGATAACCTCTGAGAAGAGCCTCCATGCGCCTGATGCCACCATCTGGGTGGTGACAATACGTGCAGAATTGCACGGGCTCCAGCAGCAGACCCAGAGGAGCAGTGCTAAGTCATCGGCTGCTGGTTACACCATGAGCATTTGACGGCTATGATTTTTGCTCAGCATTTCAGCCAGTTTCACACCCACCTGGCAAGCCAGCCACCCACCCAGGCTAGTTTTAATGTACTGGTTTCCCATCTCTACGTCGCCAGAAAGCTGGCCTATGGGTTTTGGAGTTGTTCATAACAGTTGTGCAGAATATGAAGCACATACTTAGCCCTTGCTATCTAAAGGGAGTACAAGCTTCCACAACCCTTCCCTGTGCTCCTGATTAATGCCAGGAAATAAAGATGATTTTTCTAGCAATGTATATACTTGCATATCATGTCTAATGTCTATTAGGAGATACTCTTTAAAAAAAATTAACTAAAGAAAAAGGTGCTACAAGATTCCCTCATTTCCAAATGAAATTTGGGAAGAAATGCACAAAGTGGACACAGAGCCACAAAGTTTTCCCAGACCCATTGATACTACAAAGAAACTGGAAAGGATAGCGTTCTTCCCTCTACTCCTATTGTAGTCTTGTGGGATAACACTATTGCCTATAATCTCTGACCTTCATAGTACAGACTTTTGGTACAGAATAAAGCTAAATCAAAGAAGTTAAGAAATAAACTCTTTTGTAGAGGGTACTGATGCCTTGAGCACTATCCTTCCTGAAAAAGATTTTACTCCACTGTAAATTCACAACTTTTGCACTTGCTTGAAAAGCCAGAAAGCTGACAGAAATAGCTTTATATTTACTAACATAAACCAGTTTATTAGGAATATAAAGAATTTGTATTGGGTTTGGGCCCCAGTTATTGTACAATAATATCAGACTGCTAAATCTAATCCATAGTTCACACCCGAGAAGCGTAAGGCAGGATGTCTTGTTCTACACATATGACACAAAAGGAAAAAAATTGCCTTGGATTGGTGATATTATTACTTATATTAATTTAAACTATTGAACAACACATCTAGTGTCAAAAGCATGAAATGTGGTGTTTACTTCTCATAGGATTTCACAGGAGGTTATGCTGGAAAAGTGACTTGCAAAGCATAGTGAGTTTTCATTTAGGCAACTTCAGATAACTACATCAAGAAAGTATTATGCACAGTGGAATTCACTACAACACACATAAATAAAAAATTTGGCAAAATTAGTCATGGCACATAAGAAGAACCCAGATTTCCCAAGTTGCAAAAAGAATGGCAAACACCCATTCAGCACTGCAGGTGCAGAATACCCTTACATTTCCAGGAAAAAAGAGAAAAGGAAAAAAAAAAAAGCAATGCTATCTTCATTTATGACCCCGATTATACCTACCTCTGTGGGTACATAAAAGAGGACATATCATTAAATCCAACCCAGACAGCATACTAATCCCAAGCCTTAATGCAAACAAAACACCATGGGTAAAGTGGCTCTCTTAAAAGCAATAGCACAAATGCCTCCCTGGCAGGACTAGGTTAGCTCAGCAGGTGAAACCAATACTGCTGTGATAGTGATGGTGGTGCCTTCTCAGTGCCTGAATAAAGGATGACAGGAAAAAAAACCTGGCATAAACAATAAAGAGATGGAGGATCAGAAAGCCACTATGTTTCAGAAATTTTTGTTAATGATATTTCACAATAAGGCCAGATGTTGTTCACCCTTATCAAAGAATCCAGGCCAGTTGCTACTTCTTGGATTCAGGATTTTTATCTATTTTAATTAACTGCATTACTTTCTGTTTACTGAGTATACTACATTGAGAGTTAGCTTTTTTTTAAAGAAAGGAAGCATCAGCTCTTGGAGATGGACAATTCCTACAATGTACTTACAGCTGGTACAAACATCAGAAGCTGAGAACCACCAACTAAACCATTCCTTTGCACTTGCTCACAGTGTTGCCACGCCCGGGACAGCTTTATGGAAGCAAAGGAAGGAGTAGATGTGTGTTCCTCAAAGGTAGAGATGGGTCATTCCCTTCCCATGGCCTTCCCCCCACCACAGGGAAATAGAGGGTTTTTTTTTCCTCTAAGATGTACAGAAAACTGGGAGTGAGAAGTCATTCAGCAATAACCCAGAGAGCACAGGGGGCTTCCAGGTGAACTGCAGAGCCCTCCTAAAACCACCTTCAAATGAAACAACTTTTCATGTAGAACCGGAAGGCTTATGTCACGCTAAACGTCACAATTTCTTCAGATGGACAGAGATGTGGAGCACAAGCAGCATGGCCATTTGGAGATAATTATGGGATCTTCTGAACCACAACCAAACCTACACACGTGGCAGGTCGTCGCATACGGGCGCGCGCACTGGGGATAGGGTCCAGCGTGACGCTCGCCTGTGAGCTACGAAGATAAACGTCCTGAGTCAGCTGCCACTAAATAAAGATGGGACTCCACTGATTTAAGTGGACTTTGGACGGGAAAATACGGTGCTTTGTGTCTAGCCATGGCTTTGGCACAGTCCAGAAAGGCTTCAGGGTCTGCACTACAGGCACCTCCTCCAGCTCCTCTTCCAGAGCTGCAGCATCCGACAAGGCCATCCATCCCGCAATGCATTTGGGAACAAAGTTATACTTCGGGAGGGTATCTGTGAGCATTTTAATTCTGTTAAGACCAAAATAATGATAAACAAGGATAATAGTCACAAAAAATTCCCCTTCCCAAAAGAGTCCTAGAAATCCTAATTTACTGACTGGTAGCTAGTTTCACTAAATAGAAATACAGTAATTTAATAATCTTAGCATAGCAGTTTTCAGTAAGGAAAATTAACTAATTCATTATCGCTTATAATTTGCTGAGGCATAGCTGCCATATTTGTAAAATCAGCAGGTTCAGAAAAAAGCAAGTTTTTAATGAATGTTCTTTTTTTTCCTTCCTAGATACATAAATGATACAATTACTTAGCTCCCTCTAGTGCCAATTTCTAAAATAAATTTCCCACTAATGACTGTATTCACCAATGTAATCATAGGAGCAAATTAAAAATTCACTTGGCAATAATTAACTAGTGAACTCTCAAAGGATTTAGTAAATTGCCATGAACTAAAGCAGAATTCAACTAGTGTCACAATTACAAAGAAAGGTCAAATGTAGGCTTTTTGCAATAACAGAAATATGACATCAATGTTCAGACATTGTGTAGTTTGAACAATCGAGGCACACATGCCAATAAAGAATAGCAGTCAGGGTGCAGTCATAGAAAATGCAGTAGCTCTATCATTCCTCTGACATTTCCAATGCTATTATTAAAGTTGCATTCATTTTTTTTCATTTGCAGTCTTCGTATCTGAGGCTCGATAATTTGGCTTTCGAAAGATACTCCAGGCTGAAATAGGACACAAACCCAAAAATATATTCCTTTTTTTTAATCTTAAATAGTAAAAAACCTCTCTTTTTTTGTTCTGGTTTTTAAAAATGGGCACAGAACAGTATCGTATACAGTTGCCCTGTTCTTAGATTCTTCCCTTAGCATCTTCTTTTGGCTGGAGAAGATGCTGAGGGAGATCAAACTTTGGAATAACCCCATATAAGTACTCTAAAATAATTAATAATAACAGACACTAGTAATAATAATAACACAGAGACATGCAGTATGTCCAGAGGAATGCTTGTGCTCATCTAGATGTTGGAGGAAAGAGGCACCATAGGGGCAGAAAGGGTCCTTAGCTTGTGTTACTGGTATGGCTCATATGAGTTACACCATAAATAAAAATAACCATAAACGCAGCCATATGAAACATTTTATTTGTAAGAATATTTGGGGTTTTCTTGTAATTGTGGTGTCACAACCTACCAGAAAACACGTGTGGATGGTACAGTAAAAGTTGTCATTTAATATATATTGAGATAAAACTGAGAACTGAGGTGGGTTGAGCTTCCATCAGCATGAGTTTGCTGTGCCCCATTGCTGAGAGTCACCAGATTAAATATCAGTCTGGATCAGGCAGTTGATTTATGGTACAGAATCATCTAAAAAGCAGCTGATTTCCAAGCAAATTCATCTCTCTCTTTTGAGTTACAAAGGATATAAATCTAACAAGCTCTTTACAAGACCTGCTGACACCATATGCAGTGGCACTGCAAAAAAAGGTTTTCCAATATAAATACAAAATTTCTTTTAGTTCCCATTTTTCTTAATCCCTCCTTGGATTTTCTTATTAAACACCCACTCCACATACCAAAGCAATGACAGTAGCCAACAGATAGAGCTGTGACAGCCCACATAAATGATCCAGAGAGCTGAGTTTCCTTGGGAAGCTCAGAAGTTCATCAGAGACACAAAAGTGGGCTCCTGGGCATCCCCACCATCCCCGCCAGCAGCCACAGGAAGGTCAGTCTCATCTCAGCAACACTGAGATCCCATCAAAATGGTCATCTTTGGGGAAAGCCATCTCATTAAGACCTTTCCCATCCAGCGCCTCCTACCACACTGTTCTGTACCTTTTTCCAAGCTGTTCCAGTTGCATTTCTCTGCTGCTTGGGGCAGAGTAGCCCATGTGAAAGTAGTTGTGACTACTTGTAAAAGGACAACTAGCTTTCTGCAAACGCCAGCCTTAGGGTGTTTAGAAACTGAACTAAACATATATATTTTTTAAAAAAACTAAGCTCTTGTTAAGGATGTGAAGGAAAAGGTAGTCCACCACCTCCCAGTGATTTGATCCAGACTTCAGTCTGGAAATTTTCTGCAGGAAAGCCAAGTTTTAATTCCAGGCTGAGGTGGCCTAACTTCAGCTTCCAAATGTTACTGTCTGCAAAGTTAAAAAACAAACAAAATCTCCAAAGAGCAGCCAGTATCTTTCCATTCCAAAGCAGCTCAGAAGGCACTCAGGTCACCTCCGAACCGCCAACAACATGAAGGCTGACCTCCTTAAACCTCACATCGTAAGGCTCATTTTCAAACAAAACTGTTCGCATTTGTAGTCATCCCGTGAACTCTTGTCAGCAAGTTCATGTTCCTCCTTGAAGTGCAGACACTGGAAATAAAAGAGCAGCCCTGAAGCCCTCTTACCAGCTCTCACTATCTCCGGGTGATAGTCCCCTTTTGTAATTCGGGGATTGCTTTAAGCTTCTCATGAGGGCTCATGTGAACCAGCTGGCCGGACAGGTCCCCAGGAGGCCTGAAGGTCCCTGTGTCACTGAACCAGGGCAATGCCCCAGCCTGCCTTCTTCGCTCTCAGACATATTTCCTTGTTGTTCTTGGCTTTACTGAAAAATGTTTGAAACATCATGTCCAAGATATCTTAAAAAATAACCATAGCGGCTCATAGAGTTCCTCACCTGGTTCCTTTAAGACTCTTGAATAGAAGTCACCTGGTAATATGGAAATATTCAGTTTAAACAGATATTGTCTCATAGACAGGAAACTTTCCCATTTCATCCATACCTGTTTTGTTTTGTTTTTTTTCCTTCTCCCATTCCTTTTAATAAAATGGGTAATAGCAACTGATTTTAATATTCCAGTTATACAACCTATCCCACAAAATGGCAGTAGTTCTATCCATACCATGCAACAGCATCTCCACCTCCTCTGTTATTGCCTCTACACTGAGAGGAGACCTAAATAGGGAGACACCTAAATTAGCTGTATGACATAAGTTATAGTCTACACTGAGTTTTTCCAGTTTGACCAGAAGCATTCCGTATTGTTTCTGTTTCCTAAAAAACAAAACAAACAAACAAAAACTTTAATAAATATTACTGCAGTTGAAGAACATATCTTTATTACCTGCAGAGCAAAAGAAGAATCTGAAACACTCATATAAAGGTAGACATTAAAAGCTACGGCAATCAGTAGTGAGATATGGTCCCTCAACACTAAAACATATTGCTTCCTTTGTGCAAAGGACTAACAAAAAACCCCCAAAATTATATAAAATAAAGTGAGGAGCACATTTATTACTTTCCTGCAAACTCACACAGACAAAACATTTTAAAAGCAATGTGATCATCTGGAAATTTTTAAGCCATATTAAGTTACAGTAGGATAGGATAGGATAGGATAGGATAGGATAGGATAGGATAGGATAGGATAGGATAGGATAGGATAGGATAGGATAGAAAAGTTAGGAAAAGGTAAAATGTATAACGCATGGCAAAACATGAAAATTCAACTCAGGATAAAATGTTAGATAAATTCCCTTTTCTTAAAAGCCCACAGAAATGCTTTTTCAACCTTCAGAGAAAAATCTCACACAAAACTCATCCCAATTGAACTATAACTTATACAAAAATTTAAATTTTCCATTTCAGGGCCAAAACTTTGGCTTCTATAGCTATTTTTATTATCAAAACTGTCTAGTTGGGATTTTTTCAGAAATGCCAAGAACCCCACCTGCAGCTGGTATTAACTAACACTCTCTCAGAAATCAAGTTATTTTCAAATGTACCCAGCTACTAGTCACAATTTTCTGCTACAATTTTTTTCTATGCAAAACTGTATTTTACTGAAGATTAAGATTGATCAGACAGTATCTCTTTCCTGTAATTTTTTTTTCATTCAAAAAAACCCTTTGAAATAAAAAATATTAAAGTTTCATTTTTGTCTATTTTTGTATGAGAGTTTTTCAATTTAGGTAAACAGTATTTTAATTACAGTTGAAGTTTTCTACTCAGAATGATTAAAATCAAACAATTTTCACTGAGATTTTTCTAACCTGTTCAGGTTTTTTGGCAAATTCTTCTGAATACAACTGCATTTGTCCAGCTTCCATCAATAAAAATGAACCCTTTAATTCCAGGCACTCCGTTTTGAAGGCTGCATGCTTTATGCAGACTTTGCATGTTCCCTTGCATATGGGTGCAAGAAATAGGGCTAAGTAGGCTAAATAGATTTTTTTAATGAGAATTACAAAGATATTTTGCCGATAGCTTTCCTTGACATAATTTTAACTCATATCATGTCCGTTACTTTTGCCTTCCTTCTCTTTTTTGAAACTTTTTATTAAACTTCTTTTATCTTTTCCTTTTCTATATTCTTCTCACTTCTTCACCTCTAGCCAACAGTGTTATTTATTACTTAAAATCTTTGGATATTTTCTTTTGACTATTATTTCAATTTTGTTGTATATTTCCATTTTCTAGTGTCTTCAAGGCTTTTATCCAGATCTTCCCATTCACTTCTCAAACTTTTTTTTTTGTTTCATATTTTTTCCTTTTATCATATATGCTGATGCTCAGGTTAAATTTAATTTGTCTCTTACCATCTTCTTGGGGAAGAAAGCGGGGATGAAGTGAGGGCAGCATTTATGTTAGGAGGGAAGGCATTAGTCATAATTCAGGCAATATCACAAGTTTCAGTTGTATGGCAGGGGTTCAAGATTTTTTTTCCAGAGTGGTTATTGCAGGCACTACAAGAATATGTGAAACAAAATCACATATAACCTCTGTGACTTCATTAAACCTCTCCACTGGCTTTTCAAGAGACAATTCCTCTAATCTTCCCTTTTCCAAATTCTTCCAAGCAACAACAGCTGAGTGATCAGGTCCGTTTCCCTATAAGCCTATATTTACCTCCTCATTTTTTCCTAAGCAAACCATATCAGCTTTAAACGACACACTTATTTCCCACACACATAATCAGCGTGGTTTGAAACTGTTTCATGTATATTTTCTTTGTAATCTAAAATGCAGAACAGCCTGTAGGTGCTACTGACTCTATTCATGTATTTCAATGGCTCCTTTCTCTGGACCATGTTTCCATTTAAAAAAAAAAAAAAACAACAGTGGCATTTGGTAATAAAATACTGATAAAGCCTACACGCCAATATCACAGTAGTGTTCTCCATGAGCTAAACTGATGAACTGTTGAACATAATTTTATTAAAAAGAAAGGTGCATTATAGATAAATTGTACAGCAGTAATTTCTAAAATGCATGATACTTTTTCCAGTGCTGCCACAGCACCTGCTGCTAAGTATAAAGATGATTAGCCACAAACTAACCCACTACAGAATTATTATCAGTATATATTTGCGCGATGAAGAACTAATGGGAATTATGCAGATTGCATTTCCTTTCCTGCTGAAGGCAACCAACCTTCACCATCAATAGCAAAATGAAAACAGAACTCAGCTGTGGAAGAACAACGCAGGTTTTATTTTATTTCCAAATATGTATTGTTGATTATTTCAAGACTTTAAGACACATGTTTCTTTTTCACATAATTATATGACAAGCAGTCCGGTATCATTTTTAAAGGCGTACAAAATTTCCCGTGCATTTTAATGGCTTTAAATACGTAATAACTCTACTGCTGTATGTAGAAACCGGTAAACACACATCAAAGCGGCTTTTAAGAATTACAACGTAATCAGTAGGTAGCGCAAATCAGTAGCGATTGGCTTCCTTAATCTGATTAGAAGTGCAGCTTTAAATGCTCTGCCTCCAGTCAGAGGGTGAAAGCCGGTTCCCAGTCCCACGCCCCTTGCTGATGCCCCATCCCTGGGTGAGGACGGGCTTCCCGGGGCGTGATGGGCCCCTCCGCCTGCCACCGTCCCCGCAGAGCGAGAGTCAAGGCCAGGCAGGGTCTCCTGCTGGAGTCACCAGCACAAAGGGGCTCCTGAGGCTGCCCGGTCTCAGGGGCTGCTCTCGTTCTAATAAATAAAGAGCTGTTGATTTAGTAGACCTCTGTACTTTGTTCAACTTTAATATATCACCTTAAAAATGAACAGTTAGGAGCGCTATAAAATTGGTAGTCGGTAATCTATGGGTAGAAACAAAAATAAGACTACCTAGAAAAGCGTTTGAATTTTTTTAAGGCAGCTTCTTCAGGCACAGGGAAGTGGCTGCAGGATTTAATTTGCTGTGCTTTGATTTCTTGTTTCTTTAAACTTTTGCCAAAGGTGATGGGAATGCCAGATGCACATATTTTGGTATACTTTAAAATCCATATAAATACAAATAACGTATGCTTGGGTTTGGTGTTTTCTTCCCCCCCCCCCCCAGTGGAAAAAGCATTCACTAGAAATGTAGGTATTTCTAGTCTGTCAGAAAAGCAACCACAATGAGAATTCAGTAAATCTTTCTTAAAGAATCACTTACAGAGGGACTGCAAGATGAAGAAACATTTTTATGCACATGAAGAGATGTGTAATCAGTGGTTTTCTTTTGTACTGTAATTGATGCTTCACAAAATACATTTACTTGAGTACCGGTATTTAATGTTTCAGACTGGAAAAACAAATAGGAGTGAGCAAAAACAGAGTGAAATTCTCAGATGATCAGCTTCGTTGCATAGGTCCTCTATGGTTCACTTGAATCAACTAAATACTCAGAATAACTTCTCTCATTCTAAAACTCTTTGTGACAGTAGTCTGAAGTTTTACATTCATTGTATGGGAAAAATGAGATTATTTAAACATAGCCTTAATGGAAACTGACCAGGATACCTTTAAATGGATTTTTGTAAAGCAGAATATTTAAAAACAGCAGAGAATAATTTACTGTATTATAGTTAGTGCGTCAGTTCATTATATCCGCATGTACAGTTTAAGTTCCTTAAATACCTGGAATATTCTTCAGCATAGCCTGAAGTATTCAAGGGTTTAGATCACTAGAAATTTCTTTGCACATGCTGAAAATATGGACTGCTTACTGGAAAGGAAATCAAATGTGTATTTGATTAATTGATGTAGTCACATATTAAAAACTTTTGCTTCTTATCCCATTAAAAGTAACACTAATGAGCAATGGCTGTGACCTTCAAGTAGAAAGCCACATGTGCTTCAACCCCTCAATATTTACCACCCAAATTTAATCTTTATAATGGACACCTTAAAAGGAATCTGATAGAAAATACTAAGAGCTGCTCCAAAACTAAAACACTTAAGGAAGATTTTGATTAATGCCTCATGATTAATCAATTGATTAATATAGTTTTCAATACAGATGTTAGGACACTGTCTACTTTAATCAACCATCCTGAAAACGGTGAAGACAAATGATCTATTTTTTGGTCGATTGAAAAAAGAAAGCCTATTTTAGCAGTTATGTAAATTATAAGACAAGCCTTCCTTACGATGCCCAGATTTTCCCTTTTATAAAAACCTTACACACTGGAACTGTTAATTAGGTAAGTGTCATCCTTTTGGGCAGGAACTTGGTATAAAGTCACACATTCAGTCAAATGAGTGCACTTTTTAAAAGAAATTGTTTTAGAATTGCACTATAATCCATATTTAAAGTCCCTCTCCCTGATATTCTTTTATTCTGAGACTGTTTCTAATTTGTGATTATGCTTTCTACCATACTAAAACTGAAATCTTTATTCCAGTCAAAAATAATCACCCCGTAATTACTGTGACAAACTGCCCAAGCTGTATCATTGTGGCCATTTCGACTAATGATATTGTATTAGAATGCCTAGCAATAGACTTCAAATGGAAAATATAATTATGTGCATTAGTTTGTCTAAGCATTTATAAGATCACATATCCATCAGTTATCAGGTCTCATAAAAAAAGCCATATATCACTGTCACTGCTAGTTTTGTTATTGGAAATGTGGGCCGTTATGAACTCAGCTTAAGATGTGTGTCTTAAATTTCACTTATTCTGTTGTCCAGTAAATCCATGTAAGCTGAACTGCTATAAAATGAGCAGGATTTTCAGCTGATGGCACGGGAACAAATTATTTGACAGTCTCACCAAACATAAACTAAATGTTTAAGGTACTATTTAAGGCTGAAGGCCTTAATCTTGAAGGTACGGAGGCTCATGTTTAACTTTACACACTGGACTACTCACTGTGCATAAAGTTAAGTGGTTTCATACGTCTTTGCTAAACTGAACCTATGTGTTCTCCTGCTTTGCAAAGCTAAGGCAAGATCTGAGCAACCTCTTTGCACCCCGAGCAAACTGAGTATCTGACCCGGCTTCATCTTGTCAAAATTGCAGTCCTGCAATAACAACTGCCTTAATTTCTCTCATGTTCTTTCTATACATGCTTTGCTTTTATTTGGAAAACCTAAACTGAATATTTTGCATTTCAAAAGTAAACACCACTTTGATTTATGATCCCCAATATCCAAAAGCTCTGATGGAAGACCTACCAAAGCCCCAAAATGAAATCAGTAAAGTCAAAACAGAAGAAGAAAGGTGTGCCTATCTATTGAGTTACTGGCACTTGCTTTGTCTTTTAAACAAGGCCAGAGGAGAAGCAATCCATTTGCTGCTAAGAGTTATCACAGTGATAGCAACGGCACCTGAAAATGCCTGGCTATGGTGTATGTCAAGGCAAGATACATCTCCCAACATCTGATGTCATATTATTGCACCACAAGGATAAGTTATTGCATCAGCTATTATTACATAACGATGATGAGTTACTCTCAGAAAATACAACTAACATTTCTCTTCCACTTTTTGGGTCATCTGAGATGCAGATCTGTGGTTTCAACACCACACTTAAATAATATCGCTTGCTGTATTTTGGTGCCAGTATAAATTTAAGCCATCCAAATAAGACTGTATATTTGAACTGACAAAGAATAAATTATTTGCATCTGGCATAACTGATGGTTGTGTCAAAGCCCTGGCATATAATTCTTAATCTTATAGATGCCTGTTTACTTGTGCATAAGATAGCTGTGCTGAGTCTCTTCCCAGAACAATTATCAAGTTATTGCTATGGGCTAGCCTAGAACTTCTGGGGAAGCTGCGTACGAATGCAGCCATCCTGGAGCAGTCTGCAAGGGATATTTTGAATTAGAGATCACTGCTCGGCTTTTTCCTCTGTGCTCCGAGTAAAGTGGGAATGGGAGCGTGCCAGGCAGGCACAGAGCCGCAGATACATCTTTTGCTTCCATGTGCTTCCCAGCACAAGTACCCCCAAATATCATGTAATCAGAGGAGAAATGTTACTCACGCTCCTCCATGGCTGAAAACGTTCTGTGAAAATCTAGCCTATGTAATACCATATATTTTTTTAATGAAAACTCTCTTTCAATGGGCTAGGGGGTTTTTTATGGTTGGTTTTAATTAATATTGATTTTACATGTTTAGAAGGAAAATCCACCAATTCAGACCTGGGAAATGTTTAAGATACGTTGTTTTTCTAGGAGAATTTTCATTGATTTTTATTAATCCTGTAGTTTGCGATGGCTGGATTTTATCTGCTGCTGTGTATTTTATATTAGGATGCTAAAATAATCTATTGTATTTGATATTCAAATATGTAACAGAAGACATGTGAACTACAAATCCTCAAAGGAACCTTCCTAGGATCTACCTGTTTTACCCCCATGAAGGGCTGGGGCTCTATTTTGAAAGATCAATAGGCTATGAAATTTCTGCCTCCTTATTAGCAGAATTAATTTTAAAGTGGCATCCCAGAGAATTTGTTTTATATTAAGGAGTCCAGATGTTTTTGGTCTCTCTGTCTGACATTCTCACCATCAGAATAAATTGTATTTCCAGACTAATGTAATAGATAAGAGATATGAATAAATCTCATACAGTTCAGTTGATAAAATTAACATGCTGATGATATTTTAATGTTTCCATATAATCAAGGGGGCATGTATCATGCCTCCACCAGTTCCAGTGTAATTCTGTTCTTTAATCTTTTCTCAAGAAAAAAAAAATAAATAGAGCATTAGAGAGGATTATACAGTAAACAGTATGTGTTCCAGTCTTAAAGCAAGTTGTTTGCGATACAGTTGAATGGCTTTGCCCAAAGGTATTGCAGCAAAGCAACTAATATACTGGAGACTTGGGGTCAGAACCAGTATTCCTGCAGTGCAAGTGTGTCACTTACACGTTGTAGCTTCTGGTGGAGAAGGCCCACTGATCTGGAGAATAGTATTAACATATCAGGACCACTCATCATCCATATGACCTTATACAGAGGACATAAAATCATACTTGTCTTACGCATAGGAAATCTAACTGACTTTAAACCGAAGGCAGTCAGAATTTGGCCCAAAATGCATATGTGGGTTTGCTGGAGCAGGGCACTGGTATAAGGCAACTTGAAATAAAATGACATTTGATGACCAAAGAGAAACTAAAGACAAAGACATCAAAGGCAAAGGAGACCAAAAAAAAGGAAAGAAAAATCTAAGTATCGAACCTAAGAAGTATTCCTATTCAGCAGAAATTATTGGTATGTGGTGGAATTCATCAGGCAGAAGTCTCAAATGTAGTTGAAGGGGTATGAAGACCCAATTCCCACTACATTTTGATGCTGCTTGGGTATCTAACTGACTTACATGGCTTTAAACACCAAGCTTTATTCTTTAACGTGAGAAACATCAGAACGCATCCCCTTCAAATATTTGCAAGAGAAACATTAATCAGCTCCAGGACTAAATGGTACACTTAGAGATTGATAGTGCTTAATCTACATCACTCTTTATCCCCTTGTGGTTTTTTTTAAGTATAGAAGAAACCATTGTTTTTCAAGTTAAAAATGGACACAATTAAGTGTGAATAGCATTATAGTATATTGATGGAAAAGGAGCAGGTGATCATGTACTACATTGATGATCAACATCATGAGTGTAATATTGAGAAGGGAACAACCTTAAATCTGCATGTTGAATCCTCATCTTGCCTTCTAAAGGCATTTTTATGCCAAGTCCTAATATATATTTGAATTTTCACATGAAGAGAATATTGCCATCCTGTTTACCATCAGTTTTATGAAGAATCTTAACATTCCTTTAAAACTGACAATTAGCTGGTGACATTTTCAGGCCTAAAAATTCACATGCAAATAATCTGAAGAGAAGTAATGAAGGTGAAGTTAATGAAGATCAGCCATCAACCATGTGCACAACCCCTATGTCGGGCGATGCTGACGGGAGAAAGAAGCAGGCTCAAATAGCCAGAAGTTCCTCTGGAAACTAATCTTAAAGTCTTACCCAGAATCAACGCATTCCCTGGGGAACCTGCAGAACATTAATATGTAACGTGCAAAAAGCACACACGCACTGAGACTACGAACACCGCAAAGAAAACTGCGTTAGGAGAAAAGGAACCCATCAGAAGTGTATCTCAGTGAATGAAAGCAAAACTCTCTCCATGGCAATTTCATCAGCATCTCTTTAGCCCTTTTCCCAGCATATCTGTATATTTCTCCATGGGAGTGTCTCCTCACCGTGCCAGTTTCTCCATGGTTGGGCGTTCAGTGTCAGTAGATGGTAGCACTGGGTCCCTGAGATGCTCTTAGCAGTCCCTAGTCTCTCAAGAGCTGGAACTGTGCTTCTGGTTCCTGCCTTGGTCATGAGGATCTTACCTGTATCTAGAGGTAGGGAGCAGCTAACACAGCTCATCTGCTTTCTGTTCAGACTTATCAGATAGATTTTTTTATCTCCTGCACCATATAGGAAAACAGTTCTGTAGCAGCTTACCTCAAATACCTCGCAGCAGTTTTCATGCAAAATCCTCAGTGTCTGGCCCTCTATTGTGAGACAAAGAGGGCAACTTTATGCAGAAACATTTCTCCTTCAGCTAAAACATCACTGCAGGATAGAAGCCCCGTTTCACCTAACTCCATTTCAACCAAGCAACCAGTTTTGACATGGGGTTGATTTATAAAGCTGGCAACCACATTGACCTGGAGGAATCATGGACAGAATTTCATGCAAGTCAGCTTTTTCTGTTTCCATGAGCTCCATCTCTGTGAGGAGACCACCAAAGGATGTTCCTCCTAGAAGACACAGGACACTGGCCTTTCCTTTGTAAGGAATACCAAGTGTCACAGACTTTATTTGGTGAAAAAATTATCAGTCTATTCCCTATTATAGCAAATAATCTTTGAAGAAGAGGCAATATTGTCTTTACCTAAACACACACACACACACACATATACACATTTACATATATAAAAACAAGAAAGTACCTCGCACCAGGAATGAAAGTACCTGGAGATCTTTCGCTATTACTGGGAAAGCAACTGGCACCTTAGTCTGAAACCTATCACAGAAAAAAAGCAGTGATTAGCATGTAACAAACAAAAAAATCTTGTGTGTATACATAACTAATTTTTTTATAGTTGGGTGTACTAATAAGAATCATTAGTAGATTCCTCTAGGAGGGTAACTTAAAACAAATTAAATACTTTGCTATATGAAAAAGGATAAGCTCTGAGTGAAACACTTTCTCCTGTTACCCTGAAAAGACCGATGCCATATGCTAGAGACACAAAGGAATAAGAGATATATAAACTTTTATAGAACACATCCTGCTACCTTTTTAATTCACCTGCATACGAAGATCAGCAATCACAATATATTTGTATAATCCCTCTACTGTGAGCAACTGTACACAACTTCCTTTGGCATAGCTAAAAATAGTGATACGATAGGAGGAAGTTATTGTAATTAAGAGCATTATTAAAAACTATTTTAGCAAAACAACAAAAGAGAGACCATTCCAACTGAAAAATATGGAAACTTTTTATTCCAAAGAAATCCCTGTAGCTCCACAAGTGCTCTGGGAGTTTAGCAAAAACCAGCTCAAGAGGAAGGGAAAGGCAGATCTGGCAGGGAAAAGGACAGAATGCTGAAGACCCGCAGCTCAGTTCTGGACAATACGAGACCCAGAGACAATCCACACAGCAATTGTTTCAAAACATCTCAAAATATTTCCACATTAGGAAAATGACAATGCCGAAAGTGTTCCTCGGGGGGTAGGAGGATCAGAAAGAGGATGCACAGGTTTGGAGTTAGGTTTATATTCTACCAATTCTTAACAATTATTTCCATTTGTCTGCTGGTGACCAGTGCACTTGCACTTTCACGCTCCCATCTAGCATCTCCTGACCTTGAAGAGATGGACCAGAATCGTGCCATTTCCACCTGAGCGTGGGTCTCCTATGCGTGGCACATTGGGAACCCGCACGCAGTGCTACCAAACGCATGCGTAAGGTGCTGCAGAAACACAAAGCTCAACCCTTTGCCTCATAAGTCATCTCTTTCAAAGTGATCTAAGAACACTAGGCTCTTTGAGCAGCACAGCACATTTCAGACACTACAGAACCACTCTGAGCTGTCAGCATATTTCCAACAGATTGATGACTTTGAAGACCTCCAGTGTAGAGGGTAATGTTAAGGATCTGCAGTTACTCAGCTAAAGTTGAGATGAGGGATGCCTTCTTTCCAGTCTTGGTTATTGAATTTGAAAACCCTCATAGGTTTTGCTGTCAGAGTTGTTGCTTAAAACAGACTATTATAGGAATGAGTTAAAAAGGAATGATTGGGAAAAGTTTAAAGGAAAACGAAGATATATCTTTATCTTTTTCAGGTTAACGCAGTGACAAGAAATAGAGTTTCACAGTAAAGTAAAAAAAATAATCATTGTGTTAGATTCTTGTCCTTAGAATAGCATTTTTTACAGCCCAAAAGTCCTTAATGTAGAAATAAGCTCAAGGCCAACACATTTTATTATACAAAAGTTTACCATAAGCAGAGGCTCACGGTGACCTAAAATGCAACTTACATATTGTATTTCACTGATTTTATTCTATTTCACAATCAATAGCCTTCAACACCGAAAAAAAAGACTAAAGATGGAAGGTACACTGTAAATAAATGCCAAGTGAAGGAAAGATTAGAAACCAGAACAATAAAAAATATTTAAAGACTTTCTACCTTGTTACTTTTGAAAGGTAAAGTTATATAGCTCTATCACTGTAATTCTTTCTCATTTTCTGCATAAAACTATTTATATTACAGAAGTAAGATATTATACTAGCCATCTGCCTTCCCAATCCCTCACATTCCTTCACTTACCCACCTACAACTCCATGAACTAATCACCCTGTAAATGTGGCCTTCGTTGTCCAAGGTATCTTCATGTAATCGGCATTCTGTGCAACGCCTGCTAGAGTTTAACGAGTGTAAAATGGCAAAAATGTGAATTGGAACATAGGAGAAATACTAGAATAGCTAACAAATTTAACGCTTATGTGGTGAAGCTAGCTGTATGTCTGAAAGTTTGGGAGAAATGTAGTTCTAAAAAATAATATAATACTGAATAGTATCTCTAGAGAGTGGTTTCATTGCACTAGAAAACTACATATTTGTTAAACATAAATAACAAATACATTTTTTATTAAGTATCAGGAAGAAAGCCAGAATAGTCTAATATAGCTGGAATGGAAAGCTTCACACTAAAAGGAATAGTTTGAAAACTGTTTCTACTATTGAACTTTCATCTGTGACCTAAAATTGAGGGTTGTCTTATCATTCTGTCATTGCCGACTGGGAGCTCCATGGGAAAAGCAGGACTTTGTGAATCTTGAGAATTATGGGAAAAGCAGGACTTTGTGAATCTTGAGAATTAAGTGCTTAAATCTCTCCTTCAGTGGCATTTGCCTTTGCAAACGAAGGCTGCCTTTCTTTTCTTCCGACCTCTTGGAGATATTTTATTTCTTCAGCCCTAATCAAGTTTCCAGTATCTTTTATGAAATCGCCAGCAGGATTTTGGATAGTTCCAGCAGGTGCATTAATGATCTACAAAATGGGCTTATAAATTCAGGAAGTGATATATTGCTCTGACATCCCTCTTTCCCTCTCCAGCCCTATCTGGAGGACAGCCCATCCCTGTCTACAGAGGGTGGTCAGGCACGGTCCTGGCAGACGGCTGATGTGGGCAATGCCCACCACTTACCCAAGACATTTTGTAGATCTTTTACTTCTTCAGGGAAACATTGGTGTAAAACTTTACATATAAAACAAAAAGCAAAGCTGCTCACAAGGTTTTTTTCACTGATCTTCATATGACAATGCAATATTTAATGAATCAATCAATGTAAAGTCTCTAGGCAGGAGGGTTCTAAACTTACTGTCATAAGTAGGCATTTAATTTTGATTTACTGAGGTAGTTATTGCTTATTAATGGGGCAACATTATGAAAGCTGAGTACGTGTACGCCAGTTATACGTTAATGAGTTAGTATAGTAAGAGCTACTAAATAGCACTAGAAGCCACTTACACATCCCTCGAATAAATTTAATTGCAAAGGAAAGAAGTTCAGGAGCACATTCTCCTATATAGGTAACCATTCATATGGAAAACAAATTGTCCTGGTAAGGTCTTCAGACAAAAAATGGCTTCTGAAATTCACATAAATAGTAGATATATGATAAAACTGTACACAGAACAAATTTCAAGTGAATATTTTTTGTCAGCAAATTCATCAGGTATGTACAGGAGAATCGAAGTTAGCTCTTTTCAGAATTAGCCATATGTTATGGTTGTGATTTAAGAACAGTTTGGCTGTAAAGCTGGATATCCCATGTGAAAGCAGGATCACATCAGGAATTTCTAATTCCCAATAACTCTTAGTGGCCTCTCTATATTTTCACTCTCTGTTTAAATGCTTCTTTAAAATATTCATTGGATGCAGGGCAGATGGCAACCCCAACATTGTCAGTATTTAACCCATCTCCTACTCTAGTCAGCCACCCCACACTGCTTCTGTGGCAGGGAAACAGTCTGAGACTCATGGATTTATTCTCAGTGGTGAGAAGTGCACTTGCTTGCTGTAGCCACATTAGCTTGCCTCGCTTTGCCCACCACTCTGGTTTATGTTCCGTCTCCAGCATAGGCTAAAATAAACTTTCTTAATTTGGTAATAGTTTTGCAAAGGGCCTTTGGAAATTTGGCTTGTGTAAGAATATTATTTCTTAGAAGGTAACCACATGTTTTCACTTACACATCATGTTTAAAGTATATGCTGCAGCTGAACGTTAATCCCAAGGACTAATTTCAATTATTTTCCTGGTGCTACCTTAACGCAACCAGGTAAGGACCTGTAAGGTCTGTGAAAGGGCAGCCATCCTGCCTGGTCAGTGTTAGTCCTCCTTCGACATCTCCTTGCCAGCTAGCCCGTTGTTCGGTGAGAAAGTCAGCACCTCAATGCACACATGTCCCCAAGAATGTAAAAACAAGTAATAGTCTGTGTCATATGGTGACAAACACAGTTCAAAGTGCCATTATCACTTGTTCTCATGGTGATAATTAATCCCATCATCATTATCATAATGAGAAACCATGTTCAGAAAATGCTGATTGAAAAACTCCAGTATAAAAAATACAAGTCATTCACTGCCCTATCAACCTAACTGATTCTTACATTTACTGTTGATTAGCACACAGTCTTCCAAATAATTTTTATACCCCAATCCAAACTTTTCTAGTGTTCTTATGTTTCACTTCATGATTTTTTAAAATGTTCCACTCTAGCATGAAGTGCTAGGATTGCACTTTTGTTCATTAATTTATGATGGATCTTTAATCAGAATCTTTTCCTGATTTTTCTCCTCTCCCAGTGATGTGGTGACAAAGAAAGCGAGCAAAAGAAATTGAGAGAGATATAAATAAAAAGAGTGAGAGAGAAAGAAAGGGAGAGAAGAGAGAAGCAGTGAAGCAAAGCACAGTGAAGAGAGGAGAGGAGAGGAGAGGAGAGGAGAGGAGAGGAGAGGAGAGGAGAGGAGAGGAGAGGAGAGGAGAGGAGAGGAGAGAAGAGAAGAGAAGAGAAGAGAAGAGAAGAGAAGAGAAGAGAAGAGAAGAGAAGAGAAGAGAAGAGAAGAGAAGAGAAGAGAAGAGAAGAGAAGAGAAGAGAAGAGAAGAGAAGAGAAGAGAAGAGAAGAGAAGAGAAGAGAAGAGAAGAGAAGAGAAGAGAAGGCAAAGAAAAGCAAAGAAAAGCAAAGAAAAGCAAAGAAAAGCAAAGAAAAGCAAAGAAAAGCATAGAAAAGCAAAGAAAAGCATAGAAAAGCAAAGAAAAGCATAGAAAAGCACAGAAAAGCAAAAATTATCTTCAGCCTATGAATTGCCGTAACTATAAAAAAGGCATGGTTTGGGGAAGTGAATCGGTGTAATGCCATGGACTGGCCCCTTGTTTCCAGCCCTGCCCCTTCCCACCAGGCAGAAGTTCCGAGCCTGCCTGCGGCTGCTGAGCATCCCTCAGACACGAGCAACCTGGGCTCTGATGCCTGAGAACATCCCCTGGAGCCTCCCCGGTGCTGGGCGGGAGTCAGACGCGGCCCAGGGACACGCTGGGGTGGGACACAGGCTGGGAGGCTTCAAGATGGAGCTGTCAAGCACATGTCAGTGCTGAGACACCTCCGTAATCTCCATGCGTCCTCCAGGCTCAGCCGTGCAGAGGGCTGCAAAGGCAATTAAAAACACTTCAGCCCTTTACTGCACTTTCAAAATGCAATACAGACTCGCATTTCAACTTTTCATACATCTTTCTGTATTAACAGTCTGAACCTAATAAATAATCCAAGCCTATCACACATAGACTACTCTTCAGCCAGGCTGATAAGGCAAATCTAAACTATATTAGATAAGCATTACATTTTTATAGGCCTCAAATTTTTCTCCAGTTTTAAGCTCATAATTAGACTGTGTAAACATCAAATGAGGTGTCTGAAATCACAGGATGTTACAGGCCGCTGGGAATATGGCCTTATTTATATTTGGCCATCTGTACACACAAAAATCTATGTAATACTATACAATGCTACTTTTAAAAATCCTGTACATCAAGAATGTTTCTAAGTATGTGCTGCACATACTATATGTCTATATTCTGTAGCAATATATGTATATAGAATGACCTGATACTGGTTGAAATTAAAGGGTTGCACTGTAAACAAAGGTAGATCAGTTGATCGGAGTGGCTTCTTCTAGCATTTTATCTGTTCCGAATATACGAATCCACCCGCAGCATGGCTGTATACATATGCACAATCATTATGTGACAAATTAAGAAGGGGCACATAATAAGCTTAAGTCATCATAAATCACATAATAAACATCTGAATGAGAAAATTTAATAAATGATATGTTTCCACAACAACTTCATCCCCTTCCATTAAATCCATATCCCCCTAGGACTTGTTCTAATATTCTCAATTCCTAAGTACACATCATCTGTTAAAAGAAAAAAAAAAAAGCACAACTCACCCTGCCAGGATATGTTTCTTCCTCTCACTTTTTGGTCTGGCATTTTCTCTTCTCTGGCCAGAATTCAGCTTCCAGCCCGTGGCTATTTTGGCTGGAAAATGGTTTCCTGCTCCATGAAAACTTTCTTTGTTTTAAAAATGTTTCTAATCTGCTTCAGCAAGAATGGGTATATAGGATAGTCACAGGGAAAGACCTTGTAGATTGGTACCATGCTTTTTTGAGGCCAACAGCTTGGACTTAGAATTCTTGCATTCTATGTGAATGCCTTACACACTGAATTTCCAGCCAGCGAAACAAGGCTGAGAGTTTTCTTTGGTGTGAGCAGAACCTCTGGGCTAAACCCAAGCAGCTTCTCCTATAATAACTGATACACATATTGCAAAACCAAGTTTCTTTTTCTGTAACTAGTTTTGTTGCAGCAAGCTCTGTCCTTGCTAGAAAGAAACCTTTTCCTAGCTTACAGTTTTCTAGTACATGTTTCCCAGTAAATTTTCCTTTAGAAAGAAAATGAATGTTTCTCTAATATAGAAAACACACTGGGATTTAGACCATCTCCTTCATAGCACTCCAATGTGACTTTGGACAAACCGCTTTTAATCCCACGTTGCCTAGGTGTCAGAGCTGATCTTATTTAACAGTTTTGATAATTAATTTGACAGAGAATGCTAGTATACCAATTACATTTTTTTCATGACATGAATTTGGAAGGCATCGCCAACCCAAAGGAATATCAGACTACAGGTAAATTAAATGATCTGGGGACTGCAATGACAAAAGTAGGATAACATTTAGTAATATAAAACTGCGAGTTCAGGAATTTAGGGGTGAATAATCAGTATTTTTGCTGACAGCTTGAACTTGTTGCCTGGAAAAGGCAGAGGAAGGCAAAGATTTCACACTATGCTGACTATAAGCCACCAATACAACGCACCCATGAACACAAATGGCAGGTACATCTTAGGATAGGGAAGGAATAATGTTCTCATTAGAAATAGGAAAATATTCATACTGTTGTACAAGCCCATGCTAGCACCATGTTGCAGTTACCTAGTGCTTCAGATTGTTCACACACAGGAGGAAAATTCATCAAAATATGGAAAAGGGATACTGAGGCGAAAGTCCAACCTCTCTTAAGTGATGAGAATGAAACAAAGTCATTTATTTAGCCCAGTGAAGTGAATGAAGGCTGGGGTGAAAACCATTTTAAATCACTAGACAATGTTGGCGCAAATATGAACAAGCACTCACTGGCTACAGATAAATTCAGACTATTAGAATATGTCTAAATGACATCTTCAAGCAGGAGAGAGGTTCTCCCATAGTAGTAGTGGAGGCAAACAAATGACTTGACTTTAAATTAAAGTGGTCACTTTATGAACCCAATTCCATCGTATGCTTGCCTGGAAAAGCTGGGGACTGAATTTGATAGCCCATGCTGTCACTTCAAATATGTTGAGTATTTCTAGTCTTATTCGATGACGTTGGAGCCGAGAGCCTGACATCCTTAAAGGCGCTTGAAAATCCCAGGCAGAAACAAAAGCTGTGACTGCAGGAGTTGAGTGTATCGGTTTTATTAGCACTTGTTTGAATTGGATCTGTCACCCAGGAGAGATGTCTACATTCCATATGTATCCTCATAAAGAGCTATTATAGCACTTCACATCTCTATAGATATATCACAGATATTAGATACATGCACCCCTATACGTTACAGATATGCATGTGCTCACTATACAAGAATGGACTTCAAAATGACGTGTAAATGTATGCTGGAGATTCATAATGTTATTACCACATTAAATAATAAACATGTGTGTAAAAGATCATGTTTCTCTATTTCCACTGGTTCTAAATATAAGTTACAGCATCCCTCCATCTTGCTATCCAGCCAAAAAGCATAGAGAAACCAGGATGTTAAACTAATTTTTCTTACACTGAAACCTTCCATCTTTCGCAACTAACTCATCTGATTTCCATGATCATAAAGAACTGTATAATATTAAATTATAAAAACAGCAATCAAAGGCATGGGGAGCAAGAGGATTCTCGATTGCAGCCCATGCATCACTCAATATCACCACAGAAGAAGAGATTGAAAAGCACATCAATTCACATAACTTCCTCCTAGTGCCCATTGTCTTTTTCAGTTCCTAATGACGCTGAAGTGTCTCCATGATTAAAATTTAAAGGTTTCCCAGTAACCAAGTAATTTGCCCAAAACTCCTTATCTAGCACTCACCATGAAGACTCTGATTTTAATATACCATTAATCAAGCTCCAGCCAAGTTTACTACTGATACTTTCAATTACAGAGGAACTAACTTCATTCTTCTCAGTGTGTCAGTGAGAGACCACTTCCTTGATTAGCCACAGACCCTAAAAAGAGATGGATAACAGGGTTGGGTTTGATGCACTTTACTGAAGGAACTATTCATTACGAATTACAAATCAGTAAACAGAATTGGATCTCTCTGCTGCTGGATAAACCTCAGCCAAATTTTGAGCCATACATATGCTATTATAATAAAAAACATTAACTGATTTCAAGTTTTACAGTGTAATAATGATATGTGATTTGATTAAATGTAAATTAATGCAATGGTGAATCTAACAGGCAAGTTCTAAATATCAGCATATTTCACAACACAAACATTTACACAAATGCGCATGAGGCGTGCTTAATTTAAGCATATGAATAGATCCACAATCTTCAATAGGACATCTCATGCACAAGTGATGCACGTGCGTAAGTGATTGCAGGATCAGTTATCAGAAAATGATCCCCGGTACAATTTATAAGAATTCCAGCAGATTGCAAATAGCTATGATTTGTCACACAACATCTGGTCTCTTCCCTCCGCAATCAAATGGACAAATGGAAATAACAATACAGACTGTGAAATCGCAGCTTGTAAAAAACAATTAGAGGGAAAGGGACCCATACCTTACCCTGCCAGAGTGATGGAATTTGCACAGGACTGTCTGGCTCAACTAACAAAGAGTCAGCATTTGTGTGAGCCTGAGTGTGATTTCCACAAAACAAGGATTTAATTCCAAAGTTATTCCCCCAGCTACAGCCAACACTCCAGGAAAGCCTCTGGCAAACCAGGATTGCCAGCCCTGTTAGTGCCCCAGCAAGCCCCGAGAGCTTTACCTCTCCTGCAGGACCGACCTGCTGCGTGGCAGCAGCGACAGCGCACCATCATCATCATGGGTGAGGAGGAGAAGTGGCTAGACAAAACTGTGAGGTTTTACTTAAATATCTCAGTAAGATCATTCCAATGCACTTGGTTCTGAATGCAACAGACCATTAGGTAACGATTTTTTTTTTCTTCAGCTAGAGACGTTACAGCACTTCCAGTTACATTGCAAAATTGCAAGAACTGTCCCAACGGTGAAATTGAAGGGACAGGTAACAATTAGCTTGGCTGTGATGCCATGTTCATATCATAAAAGCCACCTGCGACTAACATTTAGGACTATCCATCACAAAGCTCAGATTTATACAATACAATTTAAACCAAAAGGATATACAAAATTTTTGAGAAAAAAAATTGAGAGAGTATATACTCTACAATAAGAGCAAATTAGAGAGATTTGCCTTCACAGCATTATTCAAAGTCTCTGGATGGCACCATTTGCTAGTGAGCTTGATTATCTGGCTTATCTGACTAAAAAAGTTTGGTATTTAAGAAAAGAGCAATGATACAATTCTTTGAAACTTCTGAGTTCACTGTCATTCAAACCTAGCCTTCACATATGAGTTGGCATTCTCAGCGTTAGTTAAATACAAGTTTTAGCTCATCCGCATGTTGTGAGGTACCTGAAGACAAACTCCAGCATCTCTTTAGGTCAAGGCTGCAGCGTATATGTGGAAGCCTGTTTTACTAAGAGGAGAGACATTTGGGTAAGATAACAGACTTCCTTTAGAATGACGTCCAAAGAAACTGAAGATGTCAGTGTTTTTTCAGAGGATGAGCACATCTGCTCCTTTGGAGTGCCTGACCTCTCCACGGACCTCCTCTCAAAAGAAACCCATCACAGCTTTGCAGGCAGTGCGGACAAGACAACACTTAGGCAAGAAACTTAACTTTTTTGGTATTCATCCAAAACAAAGTTCCCCAATTTCTACTGCTTACTCTTCTTTTATTTTTTTTTTCTCCAACAATAATCAACAGTGCAAAGTAGAATAGATAAGGCACAAGAAAAAAAATCTCCATGATTTTTCCTGAAGTTGTACTTTATCCCAAACATAGTAATACCTTTTTGTAAGATTTACAATGTTAACCAATTCTTTTCTGTCAACCAGCAATTTTTTGGCAGATCCCTTTTGCATGATTCATGAAGGACCAGTAAAAGGCTAATTGTTCAAATTAATTTGCGTAAATGACTAAGCAAGAGATAACAAAATTACATCTGCACTTGTTTGGCAAAGATTCAATAGCAGCGGCCCTGTACTGCCAGCTGCTTCCAGACAACACTCTTGCAGAAATTAAAAGCTACAAATATTAATTAATACACTTTTTTGGTACGTTAATTTGCACTGAAAGGTTCCGGAGTACAAAACTGCTGAGAAGATGAACCATGATAATTAGAATTAATGGGATGGATGCATGTTTTTTGCAGCTGAAGTTTTAAAAACCCATGAATGGAACTGGGAACTTGGAACTGACATTCTCATAAATCTCTATGATAATGCCGCTATTAGTATTAGAAGGATTAAGTACTGTGGCTCCAGCGTTATCCATCACATGACACGTTGTATCCCATCTGTCACTGCAGCAGCTAAGACATGATAGCTGTCCTTGAGGAAGCCGTATGAAAAGCTTTGGGAATTCAAGGAATTGTGGTGCTGAGTGTCGAGCTACAAAATGAATAGCTCAAACCTCTGACTCTCAAACAGAAATAATGGCCGGTGCTCTGTACTTGTCAGCTTAGTGCTTTAACAAATACTCCGACTATGGTATCTGTATTTAAGTTAAGTTAAGCAGTCTGAATTATAGATAAATCAGGCAGGGAAAAAGAACAGTCAAATGTCACAGATTTTTATCTTTAACTCATTTCTGTCTTTGTAGGTTGGATGTCTCTGGAACTGGTTTTACAATGTTCACCGCATTAATTTTGCATATTTTAGGGCAGCGAGCACCACTGGAGTGCTACTCAGTGCATTGAAATAACAATGAATTTTTACGTGAAATCACTAATGAGACCATTTACCTACTTCACAAGGTTATCTGCACACTATCATGATGCAAATCCCCTTCTACATGGAAATGCTGTCGTGAGAAAATGAAATTTTAGCTGTGTTCTATCTTGAAACTTTGCCTGTCAAATTAACTTTAAATTTTGCCTTAGATCTTTCCAGACTTTTGAAAAATTACTGCATTTTTACTTTAGGCAAATACTTTATGGGGGCACAGATGCAGCAAGACTATGCTACCTTTTTTATTAATTAATTTTTCAATGCTAAGAAAAGTCGTAGAAAAGGAACTTTCAAGCTTTCAAAGGGAAGAAATTCTTAAATAGCACTTTTACGTCTATTTTTATTGATACCTGTGTACACGTGCAATGCAATTGGTGTGAAAGGCTGAACCAGAAGGCAGGTCTAAGAAAGACCAGATGGTGGAGAGTCAGTAGAGACTGTCTTGGGAACGAGCAGCTTCCTCACCCTGTTCACGCAAAAAGCCACACCAGGGTGTTCAAAGCTGGCCGAAGCAGGTAAAGCCCCCCCCAAAATCAAGCCCGCACTAAGTAATATATGCTAGAGAGTAGGCTGCCAGGCTTCATCCAGAATGTATTGCCCCTGGCTAGTTTGGTAGAAAAAAACTCATAATTATTCTTTCACAATTTCTCAGACTCCCAGAACGTTACTTTACCTACTGAGGCTGCCCATGAAAGCCTCTGTCCTTTCACGGGGCAATCACAGCTGAATTCAATACATTCCGCTAAAAATTTTGCAGAGTAACAATAATTTTATCTTTTTTTCTCCTGAAGTTTGTAAAATAATGCCAGCAAAGGCAGATGATCAGCAACATAATTTTATTCCCATTTTCTAGCATAACATTTTCACAGGCTACCCCTGTTATTATTTCTTTACTCTGAACTATTGGATCACTTTCCTCTTCTACAATGAGATAAGTCTGCTTCTACTCAGCTTTTATTCATCTGCAAGAGCTTAAAAAAACCCAAACAACTTGTTATGTCCCATCTCTGGTGACATCATTGAACAAAATAAAAAATTCTTCTTGACCCTGATCCTCAGCATCTGGGTTGTTAATATTGTGCAGTCAGACTGCTCACAATCTCACAGCACACAAAGTCAATGCAAATCTTTCCATCTCTGGGCACCGGATCAAACCGAGAGCACGGCAGCGAAGGTTGGTGCTGAGTGCTCCTTTCTTGCTCCCCAAACACAGATTTTCAGCACCCCATCCAGCAGAAAAGCCTGCAAATCACAACGTATATGTGCCTTTTAAAGCTTATCTGTATAATAATAATAAAAATAGATTATAATTTGTTAATTATTCTGAATTATAGGGTATGTGAATACTTTTTTCTCACTGACAGTGTTAGATTTCCAGTCCAAAGTATTCACCCAAGTGGGTAGCAACCGCCAAGCCTCAGAAATTAATATCTTTTCCCTTTCTGCACTCTGAAGACACAAGTGTTTACCCCTCCGCAGAAATGTGAGACAAAACTGCTCTGTTGGCATACAGCTGCCACATGGAGTAAACTATTCAAAGAGGTTTTGAGTCAAGTAATATGTGATTAAAGAGAAAACTGAATAAGCCCATGAACCGCAACACAACAGATAACATAGGAGAAGAAAATAGGAGCATGGCTAAAAGAGACTACAACACAAAAGCAGTTCCTAACCACCTAAATTGTTAAATATAAAAGAAAATGCGGGGGTGAGGGGAGTGGGGGTTAAAATCAACATTTTGCATTTCTGTAGCAGCTTCCATCCAGAAAATCCAAAGCACTTAATTGATGCTTCTGTGGGTTATGATCTCTAAAATCCCTGCGGGTTAACCACTACCACTACAGTTTTGCAGACTGGAAAAAGAAGCACAAAGGGGATAAACAAGGAAAAGCCCCGCTGCAAAGGGAGGCAGTGCCCCGGCCGGGCTCCGGTGCTGCCCGGGATGCTGGTCCCAGCGCTGGTCCAGAACTCTCCCGGGCAGGAAGGACCTGGGCACAGGTTTGTTTCTTCACATTACAGCATGTGCAATGGGAAAGACTGCCGAAGATCACCCTGAGCAATAAGTAGTTTGGTGCCCTGGGAATTTGTCTGAAATATAATTATCACCTCTGTGCTGTCTCATTAAAGCTAAGAGTAATTGTGGTGGCTATTTGATACCGGTTCTTCTAACGTGGATTTTGATCTCTTTCTCTCCGGCTTTAATCAGCATACTGGACCTGATGAAACTTTACAAAATAGGCGTATGTTTTTGGCAAAAGTTTTGGCTTTTTTGATGATGCTGGTTTTTCTGACTTGCATCTGCATCACAAAATAAATTCCTGGCCATTTCTGATGCTAAAGTTCATACTGAGAGCAACTTGAAGATGAGGAGCTGAATTATTAATTAAATGAACTTCCTTTAGGCTGTAATAATAGACCAGCATTACTAAAAAGAGTACTTAGATTTGCATTTATGGGCCTTTACTGAAACCATTTTCTTCCCTTGAGACAGCCCTTTCTTCTTCCATCTCATCAGTCTTATGTCCCAGTACAGGGCATCAAAATTGTCACTATCAGTCTTAGTCTGCTTGATGCAGAAACCGAAAGTTTGTTAAAATGTCACAGAATGGTACTAATCTGTACATTTGCGACAGCAAAAAGAAAAGCAATGTAGATTTTAAATACGAGTCTGTCTGCAACTTGGACAGTCCCCATCTTCTTCCAGTAGCGTCCTTTACACTGAACTTCTCAGGAAGACTTAGGGAATATTAGACATTTCCAGAGATCTAATGGCAGACAGTAGGCAGCTGTTACCCAAAACTAGGGGAATTTGTGCCACACGGCAGGTAGGAAATAGGTTTTGGTGGTCAGTGAAAACAGTATACCTAACCATGCTCACTCACATCCGGTGCCCGCAAATGCTACTGAGAATCTGTATAGGTGGATCAACCAATTTTGTGGAAAAGGTTGATGGCTGATGGGTCTCTCCTTCTCAGTAGATTTGTATGGACTTCCAGAACACAGGCACTAAGAATAGGACTTTTATTAAAAATGCAAAAGCAGACATAAAAAATAACCATACTGTGGACACTGTGGGCCTATAGTAATTATTTTATATATTTTCATTTCAAGAAAAATATTCTTCACACACAAATTTAAAAATCCAGATCTCCACAGGCTGGTTTAGCTATCTGTGATACAGAGGTTCAACCAGTGTTAGGCACTGTCTGTCTCCCCAGCATTGCCCCTCACCAGACAGCAATTGAGTAACTCCGGAGTAACTCCTTTCCTTTGGAGCTTGGCACTACCAGCCTGTAACTCTTGCAGACTGGCAAGGAAAAAAACCATCTGTTTCTGAGATCTCCAAGCTGGCTTTGTCTGGGATACTCTGCAACACTTTTCTGTATGGGCAGGTTGCCTATGGGAACACACGTGCCTTGGATTGGTGAGAGTCCTCTAAGTTCACATTGACCACTAGAGAGAAGTCAAAAGTGAAAAGAAGTTGTGTTCCAGCAAAATAAAGAGTTAAATTCTTGATAACAAATAAAAGAATCATCAGGCACAAGCAAAAAAAAAAAAAAAAAAAAGGATTAAATAAAACGCCACAAAATTAGAATATCCTTGGCACCAATCTCATTTCCTAGCAGTCTCTTGACAACTCTCAGAAGCAGCTCCTGGTGGCAAAGGGATGGTGCTAATTCAACATTGAATTCAGATATGAAGAATTCAGATATGGAGTATGCAGATACGGAGAATAGGAAGCATTTTCGAAGAGTCCATTTATACTCTTCCAATGGAAGGCCTTAGTTGTGCTTTCCCCTCAACGGAACAGGTTGGCCTCCACGAGAGCGCTAAAGAAGCACGTGCAGGTTCGTTTGAGGACAATTTCCCCCTGGACATGGCAGGGAACCGTCCCGGGACTGGTTTTCTTTACTCACATTCTTTTATTTTCCCCGTAGGAAGTCCAACAAATTACAACATAATAACCTCCACACACACCCCACAGTCATGTTTCCCCCCTTCCTGTTACACAGCAGTGCCTGTTTTCTGCTGGTTTACCAGGATTTTATGGAGAACCCTGGTGACTCTTTAATATGCCCTGTCCCTGAGCCACAGACTATAAACAGGGGCAGGTGGTACCTGCAGTATACAGCACACTGTTACACAAAATATTTGCAAATACTCATACAAAGTCTGGGTTTGATATCCAAGGATGGAATTTTTAAAGTGATAAGAGATAGTCTTTCATCACTTTTTAGTGCAAACATCTCTGTATCTAATATGTTGCTCCTAATTTCCTCACCAATTATTCAAAGACCAGCCCTACAACAACACCTAGCAATAAATGAGTGTTCAGGGTTAATGGTCTTAACCAGCACTATGCCCATCAGTGCTTACATCCCTTCCATAGCCATCATTTGCATGGGCATTTCTTTTTGTGTTATTTTCTTTTCCACATTTCCTTCTAAATGGCTCTGCCATGCTTTGCATATTTTGGTTACTACTGTAATGAAAACAGGAGCAAAAAAGTACCAGACCGGCAACTGTAGAAAATGAAGTCCTCTGTTTCTACGCAGAACAGACGTAACGTATATCAGAAGGGCTGCCTTGGATCCGAGCTGCTTACACCGTATCAGCCCTGTTCTGCAGGACCATGCCAGAGGGTGGCGAGGAAGAAATGATTTATATTTGTGCATCAGACATCCTAATTCCCTCATGCAGAGTTTCAATAGAAAGAGACACCAAGAGCTTTAGAAATGTGTGGCTAATTATACATCTCATCAAATGCTCAACACTTATACTCACGATGAGCACAAAGCACTTGTCTACTCCGCCACCTATCCCCTTCCTGGGTTGTCCTTTTTAATGGTCTCTTATGTAAAGAGAGTTGGCCGCTTAAATATTTGAAGTCTGCCAGTTTAAAAGATTTAAAGTATTTTAAAAATGCAGAATAGATTTTTTTTTGTGCTCTTATCATTCAAGAAAACCTTCACTGATACTTTTTTTTAATTAAAAAAATCCCTTTGGGCTATGAATGCCAAGTTTTAGCCCAGAGGGAATTTTTATTGCAGATATAAACCCCTGGAAATCGGAGTATGTATACATATACTACAGAGCCTGATAAACCCTTGACTGTGACACTGCTACTGAGGGCTGCTATAATATCTGATGACAAAACTGACAGATTACTTCTGATGAGAATGTGGAACCCTTTTTGTTTTTAACTTGACCCTGAAGACATGTCATAACATTTGTAATATCTGCAATAAAGTGTCAACTATACTGCTGTAAGACTGCTGGAGCTTGGAGTTAAGCATTCAGTTTAGTGCTCCTATAGCTTTCAATTTAAAATAAAAAAGACTCTTAATTTCCTTTTGGACAGTCCAAACCTAGTATAACTACACTAATTTGTCTTGGCAAATATGAAGCAGTAGTGGGGAACATCACTACTGGAAAAGAAATCTAGAGCAATAGACAAAACAGAATAAAATAAACCTGTCAATCGTCTTTACATAAATTTGATATTTACAGTTCAGTAGAAATAATCTTAAGAAGGGATTGCAATAAAGCGAGTGTCAACGACCACCTCAGTAGCAGGGCTAACTTGATTTCAGTTGCCGGCGAACTAAAATTTTACTCTAACCTCCAAGCTACGCAAGGTTCATTAATTATTTTAAGACCATTTCAAGAGGGATAAAAATGTCGATAATGTCGATAATGTCTCCCATTCCTTGCTTTGGAGCCCAGTCATTCAGTTAGGGAAATGGATCCTCCTGGGCTGGTCTCACCAACCCCGTTATCTCCCATGCATCGTTTTGTCCTGCAGTTGAACCACATTAGTCATAATGACCATAAAAAGCCTAATCTTGCCATGGATATAACGTCTACTCTTTGACTCGGAGATGGTATTTCTAAAGATGCTCCATGCAGACTGGAACAGAAAAGCCTCACTTCTCTGATAAACTTGTCCCAAAATTAATAGCTTGATATAAAAGTAAGCACCAGGCACAAGCCCATGAAAGACAATATTTTGCTGCCACTAACAAGGGCTGATTTCTTTGTCTAAGTGTACAATATAGTAAAACTAAGCTTTATTTCCCAAGAGATGAAATACTTCATTTATTTGTGCAACTTCCTCAGACTTTATATTCTTGTGTGTTTCAGGACTTCAGTAGTTGCCTTCTTGTAATATTTCAGCTTTTAAGCTGTTTTCTTGCCTCACTGAACTCACATAAGATACATCTGAAAGCTTTAGTACAAATTTACTTCGAATAAAGTCTTCAATTCATTTTCATGGCACCAAAAAGACAGCTTTAATAACTGCAATGACAAATAAACTGGAAATCATTCCAGGCCTTTTCACTTAACTGACAAGTAGAACGCTCTCATAATGAGCCGCAGGTTTTACGTTTTCTCTTTGACCATAATAGCTTCATTTAAGAGCGTCAGACCCTGACACTTCATCATTTATCTACATTATTTCTCATCTTCTTTCAAATAAATTATGGAATACTAGACTGAGCACATAAAAACAAAGTGACTTGTTATCTGTAAACAGCAAGATAAATTGTCCAGAAGTTCCTCATTTAGTTCCTTTTAAATTTAAGGGCAAGTTATTGGTTGTACCTTTTTTTTCTATCCCAATTTTTTGCATTTTTTTACAGCCATCTTATTCTGTTGCCAGTGGCCTTTGTGCAGCCATCCAAAGCCTGATGATAGTGCAGAAGGCATAAAATAATTCCATTATCCCAAGGTTGGACAGGGTAGTACAGAAAAGAAAAAAATATTGAAAAAAATCAAATAAACAACTTACATGGATATTTCTCTCCATCTGTAAAATTCCTCGTCCATAATACATCTTGTCATACTAGCAAATGTGACACATCCAAAGTAATGAACAGTGGGTCTGTAACTGTCCTCGCCTTTAGAAAGATAGCTCTGATATTTACCATCACCAAAGCCCCCCTTCCCTGGTGAAACACATTAATTCTTGTCTTAGAGCGGTGTTGAACACTTGGAGTTCACATTTATTTTATTTTAAAATCATATTGTTTGAAACACAATTAGCAACGCTGCGTTTATATTTTAATTATTAGTGACAGATGAAATTAAGAGAGGTTCAATTTAATAATATTGTGTGTTTCCACCGCACCTCCCCCTGGGGCAAATCACTGGGCGCATCCAGCCGACGTCCCGGGGTGTGGAGACCCCCCCGGCCCCCAAGCCAAGTCCTGAACCAAAATCTGTAAAGCCACACCAGTGGCCTTAACAGCCGTCAGCACATTTAATCCTGCCAAGAGAGGGATTCTTTGGGAGACCGGTTAGACTATTCCTGGTTTAGAGATGGGGAAACAGAGACACAGCATGTCTGTAGTTGGATTTCGACGGCGAAATCCAATACCCTCGGTTTCAACTATAGATTTTAAGCCCTACATCTCAAGACAAAGTAGAAACCAGAAAAGAAAAAACTAGGTAGGAAGCCTTTTCAGAATTGTCCTTCTTTTTACTTTGAAGGATTTCTTTAAAAAGCACAAGAAAACTATGATGAGACTTTGTCAATGGATTCCTGTGTACTCCTCAGCCCAAGAGAGACTCTGTCTCTCACCACCATTCTTGAGAAAATGAGGAGCTGAAAAGAGCCTCAAAAACTCAAATCACTGGGAAGGACACCTCACCCAAGTGACCCAGCTTGGCTTGAACTTTGAGTTTTGGTGGCAATTTCAGACAGAGTCTTCTTTGACCAGTGTGCTGCATTGTCATCCAGGTTGAGACATGGGGACATTTCCTGGCATAGAGCAAACAGTCCCAGGCTTCGCCTGATGCTCGGGTTTGGTAGCAAACCAGACAATGGAATCACAAGTTTTATTAACAGGCTGATGAGCAATTCATGCATGAGTCACTTCGTGTCCACAGTGCAGAAAGGCACCTACAGATCACTGCCCCTCTCACCTTGGACCCATGGAAGTCCACCATTCCTCATGCCCAACCCCACAGACATAACCAGCTTTGCAGAATAATGCAGAATTCTGCATAACCAGCTTTGCAGAATAAAATGCTATGGTCAGAGAAGGACTTCTCACAGGATTCCTCAGCACGTTTAAGGCCAGACCTTGACCTGTTTGATTTTCCAGGTAATTTTTCTTTCAAGCTCTTCCCTTCCCTCTCTTCTCCAAGCTCCTGGTGCTGGCACTGTGGGCACACAGCCATCTTGCAATTCAATCATGTTATCTGTGCAGTGCAGGCAACAATCAAATAAAGACAAAAATAAGAGTTTAAGCTGAGGTTCCCATCAGTTGCAATTCCATATACATAACATTTTAATTATATCTCATCTCCAGTGTAATAGTTAGAGATGCCATTTGATACAGCTTTTTTTTTTTTTATTTGAAAAATTAAATCTAACTAAATTAGCAAAAATAAAGTAGTAAAAGTTAATTGGGAATTATCTACTCCAAAATAACTCTTACTGGTAAATGCTTTGTGTGGTTATAAAAGGCTGATAAATATAATTGTATTTATGTAATGAGTATCATGTTTAATTTACTGTACTTGGTTGTTATACACCATTTTATGCAGGCCTCATAAGTGAGCTTCATATTATTGCTTGTATCGCTTTTAAAAAAAAATCACAATCAGATGCAGCACATAGGAAATGTCCAACAGATTTTGAACAAGGTAGCGATTAGCAATTTGTCCAGAGAAATATTCAGGATGATCTGCATCTGCGTGACATAAAAATAAGAGCGTTTAGTAACACTCTGTACACTGATGGTTCATGCCTAAGTGGCTTGACACAACGCGCCGCGGTCTGGCATATGTAGCCTATGGTTTAAGAACTGTGATGTTAATCTCCGAGCTCAGATAGGCAATTACAGCCGAGCGCATGACAATGGAGTAATGCTCGCTCCTGGCAGGGCTGCGCTCTGGAAAAGGGTGAAATTTCATTTTTTGCACTTAATCTTCAGTTAATACAATTGTGGTCAGATGTTTTCACATTCCAGAAAGCACAAGTCAACCCAGCCGCCGACTTTGTGGGTTTCTCAGTTTGCTCTGGTTTGGGAACGGACTTGAGACTATGCCACTTTTCTGTTACTGTTATTAAAAATTATACGCAAAAAAACCCCCTCAGCATAACTCCCCTGGTAAAGATCTTTAAAACCGAGCGGCACTCCGTCCAACACTGGACATCTGTACATACTCCATGTGTGTTCATACCATTTACAATGGAGAAAATACCCAAAAGGAAGGTAAGATTTCTCTTTTATACAGTTTTTCTTTTTCAGGGTTATTTTGGAGTATATGCCATCAGATGCAATACAAACGGGCCACATGACCCCAAGCAATCAGTGGGAAAATAGCACTCTAAACTGAGAAAAAATACGCATAGTACTGTGGTTTGTCTGAAAATAAATTTCACATGCAAGTAACAGGAGAAATTCTACCTTAAATATCTATGTTCAGCTCCCTCTGAAGTTTGTGGTAGGAACATCTTTGCTCTACAGCTTTGTTCAAAGACATTATCCTTTATTTACTGTCAGGGGGCTGAATCAGATACGTGTAGTGTGCCAAATAAATTCAAATTTCAATATACATAAATATTGATGAAATCTAAGTCATGATGTCTCCCTCTGCTTTGAGGAATAACTATGTTCATTGGTCCTAGAACCTTAATACTTTTACATCATTTTGGTGTTGGCTTTTAATTTTGAAAATTATCTTCTATTTAACCCATTAAGTGCTGTGCATATGCAGGATATTGGTTCTTATCTCGCAAAAGTGTTTAAAGGGATAGGTAGCTTGCTTAATCTAAGTCACCATTCATGAGATAAGTGAAGAGTTTGGCTTAAATTTGGGCCTTCGTGTTTGCAGGTTCTTGGAGGAGCAACTGTTGTTGTCAACTCATCCATCTTGTAGACACAACAAGGCTTTTCTCTGCAGGAAACAAAAAAAAAGTAAAAATAGATCCAAAGCAAAAACCTGTATGTTCCCATCCAAATCCTTCTAGGCTGACAAAAACCAGTATAGGAACACAAAACTTGTAGTAGATTTATCAGTGCTGCTCACCATGACGGTGGGAAAACCATAAAGTTAATTCTTTCTTACATTACTGAGACTTAAAAAACAAGGTTATACAAAATGTTACTATCTCTGAAGAAATAAAGCTGAAATCCAGGCCCTGATTGAGAAAATCAGTCTCAATCTCAATACTCTTAGGAGTATTCTTGAAGTAGACAAATCAAGAGGCGAACGTGTGCTGTTTTTATCACAATTTTAAGATCATTCCATGATTTTTCTTTTCTCTCGCTAAAGACCTTTGAATGCAGGGTGTTGGCAATATTGTGAGCCTAAGAAAATCCCTAGTTCCCGTTATTGGTGTGTGATATATGTAGTAGATTAAATTTCTTTGTTCTGCTAGAACCTCTGCACACAGTTAAGGACCTGTTCACAGCCTATCCTGCCCTCCAGCCATCACATGCCACAGAACACATCTCGCACTCTCCTCTCAGTCACCATTGACACTGCAGAAACTCACTAAATCCTCTAGCGGGACAAATTTTTGACATTATCCTTGCTCCCATTCAAAATACCTCTCAAAAATTCATAATATTATAAAAATAATTAATATTGGACCTTTCAGATTTCTTTTTGAAACACTGCAGTTCACAAAACAGCTACAAATCTGAGATTCACGTGTGATTACAGCACTGGGGTCTGAAGACCAGCCCTCAAAATGAATACTGAACATTCCCAAGAACATGTGGATTTTGAAGCTCTGGCAATGCTGCATTGCTTTTAGGCAAAAAGTTCAACCAAAAAACCCTCCTTTGGAGCAAGCTGATTGGCAGTGAGTTGGCAGCAATGACTTGTTGGCTTTCGAATACCAGGAAATCACCATATACTTTTAATTAAAGAAAGGGCATATTTCTCTCCAACTCCCCCATATCTACTCCAGCTTGGCCTGTTTCTGTTATTTCTGTTGTGGATACATAGCTGCAAGATTTATTGTATTAGATTAAAAGTAAAGGCTATTAATGTCGGATTCCATAGGGATTTTTCGTTAAGGCTTCCCAGTTTTAGTTTATTTATAAATTATCATCCTGAGGCTTGTAAAAAGGGCTTTCCCCCCCCCTTTCTTATTCTAGTGACATTGTAATTTATATTGCTGGTATTTCCATAGGAGAAGTCAATTAAGAATTACAATTTGTTTCATTATAATAGGAGCTAAACTGGGGCTGTGCCTCTACACGCAAGTTATTAACAGATTTTACACTATGAGAGTGCCAAAAATTAATATATCCTGCACCAAAACCTAAAAAAAACCAGTTAAGTCATTTAGCTTCTACGGACCACAAAGGCAGTCGTGCAGTTTGCATGACGTTTCTCTCCCCACCCCAGGATAAGGGGCAAAAGCCCAGACTTTGACAAGCACACATTTCCAACAGGGTGTTATTGTAGGGAGCAAACACATCCACCTGGCTTAGCTGTTGTCCTACCAAGAAATCAGAAAGGTTGCTAAATGCTTTTTATTGTAGTGAGGGAAAGAGGTACTTGATTATTGGTTATCACCCTCTTTACTGACCCATTTGATGTTTTAAAACATTAGTCCTGTTTTGGTAAATGTAATTGTGAGCAAGGTACTCTGTCTCACTAAGCAAACACATGGCTTAATTTTATTCTGCCAAGTTTCTGCTTGAGGTTCGGGCAGGTTTTTAGCAGTGACTAGAAACCTGGCGCTTGTCACTGCCAACCACGGCCCAACAGAGGGCTTACACTGGGATTTCTAACAGCGCTAGATCAAAGATATATAAAGCACTCTTGAGCTAATCTTCCTCTGCTCTCATTTGAGGTGACCTACTCAGGTCTCTTGTCTTTCATACATTTTTACCTTCAACTATAAGATTCTTTACACAGAAAGATGCAAAGTCATGTACTCCTGCATAGATCATAATATCATAGATCATAATATACATAACTATACTAAACCCCACAAGATGTTCCTTATAATCTCATTTGCACCAAATATTACTTTTCCTATAGCTTGGGTTCAGAAAATAGCGTGCTTATGTTTGCTTGACTTTCTGCATCAGCACACTTGAGATATGTCATGCCATAGAATTACTATTTGATGCAAACATAGAAGATAATAATTAACCAAGAGCAAAAATTCAATGGACAGAAAGCACTTAGGAAAACAGAGAGGACAGGTCTTGCCCCGGACAGTATGTCTTCTCTTCCAGTTGAGTGCACCAGCACAAGCTTGTAACATCACCCAGCTTCGAGGGTACCAGCAAAGGCCAGTGAACACAACATAATCATCAAGTGTATCGTAATTACAGAAACATCTCTTCCAGATGTTTTTGATGCATTGTGCATCACCATTTTTCACAATAGCCTGCAAAAGTTTACATTTCTTATCTACAGCAGACTGGTTATTATTCTTATTATTGCAAGTAAAATTAATTCTCATTAAAGGTACTAGATGACAGTCGTAAAGACTGAGCGCCTTCATTTATTACCAGCCAAATAATTCTATAATGGCATCAGCCGTGTGGGTTTTTTCTCAATGCTGTACAAACACACATACTCACAATATCATGGAAGCCGCCAGTGTGGGAAATTTAATGCATATGGTTGGACCACCCAGAGGAGCCCTGAAATGGGCACACCAATACACAGCTCCACTCAAGGTAGCTGAAGTACTGGTGTGGGCTCCTTCATATGTTAACTAATGTGGAAGACACAGAAATGAACACACTGATTACCCAAGTTCTAAAGTAAAATCAATGGTTTAAGAGAAAACAATGTCCTTATAAGGTCTTTAGAATCATTTGGCAACATAGCAGTTGAAATAAAATACACCAAACCTATTCTCACATGAAAAAATACTGATCTTTTTCTTTTTGACACGGGCGTAGGTGCCTTAGACAGTGGAATAAGGCAGTGAAAAATAAACCAATTAAGTCATGACGAGCTTGAGAAGGTATGCATGCATTAGTTTCTTTTTTCCCTTTTAAAGCTGTCACATTTCTCCTGCTTCTTGTGTTTTTAAACCATAAAGGATCCCTGTGTTTCCCCGAGACAAAGGATGGGCTCTAAAACTCTGTCTTCTGAAGTGATGAGTTAAAGAACACTGCAGGAGTACTTGCCAAATCATACCACCATTATTAATTCAGGCATGATGAAAGTGTTCATTTTAGCTATAATCATGTAATTCATCAAAATACTACTAGAGCATATCATTCTGAACTATTACACTGATACAGCACCTTATTGCACCTTCACCGAAAGCAGGAAATGTATTTTTTGATGCTTATCTACTGAAAAGCAATTCAGTTTGGGATTTTGGAAGCACTATCTTATGTTACAATAAAAAGGAAATTTCTAACGTATTTTCTTGTACTTGTATGATGTTGTTATTATGTATTTGGGTGATTATCTCCAACGATGAAGTTTAAAAATGGTAGAGCACTGAAACAGTGTATTTATCCAGTGACATAGGAGGGAAAGATTGGGTTATGAATATACAATATTATATGAAGTTGAAATGTAGATTTTGGTCTCTCTGCCCACTTTTAAAATAGCTTTAAAGGCCAAAACCTGTCTGCCGCAAGAGCCTTTCAAAAAAAGGGTTCTTTGGAGTTCTTTCAATGACAAACAATACTTGTAAAAAAACTGAATCCCGTGATAAATCTCAGGATGTTAAAAGGAATAGGAGCATCCTGGGCTCTGGCAGAACTGAAGATCCCCATCTCATCTTCTCACGCCGTGATTGCCTTCTCGTTCTGCCTATCCGTCTCTTGCTCAGCACACACTTTTGTGAGCAAGTTGAAATTACAGGGGGGGAAAAAAAAAAAAGAAAGAAATGTGAAATTAAATAAAGCCCCGCTAAGTACAGCCCTCGTTGATTCTTTTCACGCATTAGCCGAGGCGCCTTTGGCACGGAGCTGGCTGGTGCTGCAGCTGTGCAGACTGCTGAGTGACGCACCTAGATAATTTCCAAAGAACAAAAAGTCGTTAATTGTCCACATCAGGAAAGCTTCATTATTACAAATAGAAAAGCAAAAAGTTATCCATTCTCACTCTCAGGCAAAATCAAAGAAAACAAGATTAATGCATGCTAAACACATAAAAGCCTACATTTAGAAGAGCTGGCAATGAGCTCCGGTACCCCTTTTTCTCTCTCCCCTTTTCCCTCCCCCTCAGCCCTGGTGTGGGCATCCTCCTACGTGAACAAAAAGCAGAATTTGGGGATTGGAGGTGTGTAACCGAGCATGCAACAGATCCACATGCACCTGAGCCTGCCATGTGAAGATGCCTGACGGGTCCCTTTTCCCCTACACAAATTACATGTCAACCTCTCAAAGTTTGGCTAAGAAGGTCAATCGGGATTTATAAAAGCGTCTTTTAATCTAGAGCAAAATGTCCTTAGCAAAGGAATAAAATGTAAATTCACGACTAACAGGAAGGCCATAAGCTGAAGGCATATACTTCCACTACACGACAATGAGGTGAAGGACTAGGGCTTGGATGACAGCGGAGGAGGAGAAAGAAATCATTTCTGAATTGCCCCTGTCTATTCCGCTAATACAATAAAGCTACAGTGCTCCATCCTCCTTCATCCACACCACTCCGCGTTGGCACAACAGATACATCAAAATAGACTCAATGCTTTTAGGTGAAAGTGAAAATAGAAAACACAGAGAAAAGAGGCTGTTACTGTAAAGACTGAGGGATGTAACCAAGTTGCACACAGGGAGAATTCAGCGGTATATTAGAAATTTACCTTTTAGAGGCAGCTGGCAAACCGAGAAATGGTTGGAAACGCTGTTCTCGTGGAAATCTCAATGTTTAAAGACAAATTTAAAGAAGTCCAGAAATGGACTGAATGAAATGTACAGGAATGGAAATTTAAAAACTTAATAAACACAAAATAGAGTGAATTAGAAGGCTCTAAGAAGATGAGCAGCGTAAGAACAGGTGCAGCATAAAAAAAATTGTCATTATGTGATGCTCCATTATTTGATGGTTATGGCACCATAGGATTGGCTATTCCATGGTTCTGAAGCAAAAATAAAGAAAAATAATATTACAGCTGGACATTTGGTGGAAAATATATATTTGTTATAAATAAAACCCTCCTTTAGGGACTTTGAAGGTTTTCAAATTTTTCTGGATATTACATGATGCCCTAAAGGTGTAGTAGGCTTTTATTCTTGACACATCAAACCCCAAACCCTTTTCCTTCAGGAAAAAAAAAAAAAAAGAGGTCTCAAGTCAGTTGTAGGGAGCAGAGATTTGTACAAACTCTCCAAAGAAGATGACGGAATATAAATTAGGCCACTAAGTCAGGACAAACTGATCAGCTCCTTCTGATAATATATATATGCCTGACACTAAGTCAAAACCACCAACAGAGATGTTGGCCAGCAACTGAAATCACAGCTCTGCAGACAG